>NC_092775.1:46206487-46506643 GCF_047496795.1 Chiloscyllium punctatum | reverse complement strand
AATATTATACTGAGTGTCAAAGTTGCAAAAATTGACAGAAGTAGAGAAGCTTCCAGAGAGATATAGGAGGCTATTCAGGAATGTCTTCCAAAAGGAATGGGAAGGAGGTATTAGGGAGGTCAGTACCATGGCAAAGAAAGTCCAATGTCACCATGTGGCTGACCAAGGTCTGTGCATACCCCTTGAAATGATGATATCTACCCATTGCACAACCAATCTTCTCTTTCTGCTTAATGCACTGCAACCTCATTACTCATTCATTAGTATTTCCAGTTGCCTGGAGTCAAGCCTAATATTCAGATAAGAACATAACCCATAAGAACCAGGAGCAGCAGCAGACAATTCAGCCCTTGAACCCAATAATTTAACGCGGGCATTGCTGATTTCATCTCAGCCTCAATTTCATTTGCCTGCCCGCTCCCCATAACTCTTCAATCCATTACTAATTAAAATCTGTCTATCTCGTCCTTAAATGTATTCAGTGTTCTGGCACCCACTGCAATCTAGGGCAGTGAATTCTACAGATTTATGATGTTTTGAGAGAAGTAATCCTCCTCATCTTTGTATTAAATCTGCCACCTCTTGGACTAAAACTAAGACTTCTCATTCTAGATTGCCCCACAAGATGAACCAAACATTGTACATCTACTTTGTCAATTCTCTTTAGCATGTCATATACCTCAATCAATCTCCTCTCATCCTTCTAAACTTGAGTGAGTATAGGCCGAAACTGTTCAATTGCTACTCATTTTTTCTTAAATCAACTTGATCAGAGATGTCATTACACACCTCCAGAGTAGGTAAGACTTGAACCCGGACATCCCTGCTGAGAGGTAGGGACATGACCACTGCACCATAAGACCACTTTTTACTGAATTCAAATTTCATCATGAGCCTTGGTGGAATTCAAACTCGTACCCCCACATCATTAGGCTGGCTTTCTGGATTGCCAGTCCACTGACATTATCGTGATACCATCGCCTCATCTAATGTGTCCTCATAAGACACACATTTTATTCATCTCTGCAATTAATTTATGACCTCCTCTGAACTGCCTCCAGTGATGTCCACCTCACCCTTATGCTCCTTCTAGTGATACCTGCCTCATATCCACCATCTAGTCAGCCAAATCAGGCAAATTACCAAAAGTCAATGCAACAAATAACTGACAGTCTGCTTTCCCCGCTGCGTGTCCCCCACTCTCTCTCACACAAGACAAGGACAAACTAGAATGGAACAGAGCAGAAGAACAGACATGCCTGCATTCCTTGAGCCTTGCAAGGGAGTTTGTGCTGCATATCATGGACCTGGCTGAGACACATCATATTGCTTAAGTGTCACTCTGAACATCAGGGTGATGGTGTATTCCTGTCTTATGATCTTCCTTAATACCCAGCTCATCCTCATCCTAATATCTGGCACTAAATGCAAACCCCAGATGGTGGTATGATGGACTTTCTACTTTCCAGCAGGCCCTTCTCTCACCGCATCCCTCTCTTTCAGATTTTCTATATTTAGATGTAACACTACTGCCCACCCAGACACAACAGTTCGGAGGAGGAGAGCAAACACTCCTACATCACTGATGAAAACAAAAATCATCATTTGAGCTGATCATTTGATGTCACTGCACAAACTTTAGAGGCTAGTTAGAATTGAGATCAACACATGATGACTCACCAGATACAAAGAAGTTATGTGCAAAGTAGAGGAAAAGGATAGTCTGCGTATGGCTTCCTGGATGAGTTTGCAGATAGGTTCTGCTACGTGTGACTTAGCCGAGGACATTGAAGGGGTGGATATAAATGATCACTGATGGACATACACACTGGGATGGACAGTGCAATGGCAGACCTATCAAAGAAACTCCTGTGACTCTCAACAAGTGTGGATAGGTCTGGTACAAGGCGTGGCACACAGTGTGGAGCCCATTCTTGCCAGCATAGAATTGATGGTCACTTGTGGACTTGGCATGATGCCACATTGGATGATTTCCGTCTCACTTTCCACAACTGCAGCATCAGAAGTTACCCAACATCTCAGTGCTGCCATAGAAGCTCAGGTAGAGGTAATGACATTAATAATGGTGGTCATTTAGATCTTTGTGGCATCAAAAGAAGCACCGATTCACCAAAGGAAATCCAAATGACATCCAAAAATAATCCACATACTTCCAAAAATGTTGCCACAGCAGAAATAGGTGAAAATTACCATTCTTGCAAGTTTGATGCCTGTCCCTTTAAATTGTACAAATGTGGTCTATTATGTCAAGTCTGGAAGTGACAAAGACATGTATGAGGCTTTCTGCTGCAGTTGGCCTGAGGTACTCAGGGTCAACTGATGTTACCGAAGTGGAAGTAGGTGACTTTTGTGATGCAGAGATTAGATTAGATTCCCTACAATGTGGAAACAGGCCCTTCGGCCCAACAAGTCCATACCAATCCTCCGAGCAGAAACCCACCCAGACCCATTTCCCTCTGACTAATACACCTAACACTATGGGCAATTAAGCATGGTCAATTCACCTGAACCTGTACATCTTTGGACTGTGGGAGGAAACCGGAGCACCCGGACGAAACCCAAGCAGACACAGGGAGAACGTACAAACTCCACACAGACAGTCACCCGAGGCGGAAATTGAACCCGGGACCTTGGCGCTGTGAGGCAGCAGTGCTAACTGCTGAGCCATCGTGCCGCCCAGTGGATATGAATTCAGAAGCTTGGCTTGTGAGTATATAGAAGATTAAAATGGCAAATAATGTTTGAAACAGTGGTGAATGGAAACATCAACAAGGATTTGAAGTGTATGAAGGCAAGGAAAGATGACAGTTAACTGGAGGAAATTGTCACATCATACAAGGTAGGATCTAGGAGAGCCTTCAATATCACAGATGCAGTGAATGAGTGGAGAATGGTGGAACAGCATCACCTATATCCATTTTCAAGCTGATCACATACATTTTGTTGATAGAGTCAGAGTCTTAGAGACATATGGCAAGGAAACAGACCCTTCGGCCCAAACAGACCATGCCGAATATAATCCCAAACTAAACCTGCCTATGCTTGGCCCATATCCCTCCAAACATTTCTGATTTATGAACTTATCCAAATGCCTTTTAAATGTTGTAACTGTACCTGCATCCACCACTTACTCTGGATGTTCATTCTGCAACAACCCACTCTTTGTGTAAAAAAGTGCTTGTCCTTGCCATTTACCTTATCAAGGCTTTATGAACCTCTATAAGGTCTTCCCTCAACTTCCTTGGCTTGTGAAAATAATCCCAGCCTATCCAGTCTCTCCTTATAACTCAAACCCTTATCTATTGCATCGGTTGCACCTGATGTGGTCTTCTCAACATCAGGGAGACAGAATGCCAATTTACGGATTGTTTTCGAGAACATCTCTGGGACACCCGCACTAACCAACCCCACCGCCCCGTGGCTGAACACTTTATCTCCCCCCGCCCACTCCACCAAGGACATGCAGTTCATGGGCCTTTTCCATCATCAAACCGTTACCACTGGACGCCATTCCCCTGTACATCTTAATTGTATCCTTCCTCTAACAGAACTGGACACAGCATTCCTGAAGAGGCCTCACCAAGTTCCTGTACAAACTCAACACGATGTCCCAATTCCTGTACTCAAAGATCTGAGCAATAAAGGCAGGCATGCTCATTGCCTTCTTAACCACCCTATCCACATGTTATGCAAATTTCAAAGAATTATGTGCCCAAACCTTTATGTCTCTCTGCTCTACAGCACTACCCAGGGCTCTAGCATTCACTGTATAAGTCCTGCCCTTGTTGGTTTTAACAAAATTCATCACCCTGCATTTATCCAAATTAAACTCCATCTGCCACTCCACAACCCACTAACCCAATTGATCAAAATCTCTTTGTAATTTTAGATAACATCCTTCAATGTCCACTATACCACCAATTTTGGTGTCATCTGCAAACTTACTAACCATGCTTTCTATATTATCATCTAAATCATACATATCAATAACAAAAATGTGGACCCAGCACCAATGCCTGTTGAACCTTACTGGTAACAGGCCTTCAGTCTGAAAAAACTATCCTCTGTGACCAGTCTTTGTCTTCTGCCATTAAGCTAGTTTTGTAATCAATAATGGAGGCAGAGGCAGAAAGGGTACCCATTTCTGTAGAAGATCTTGAAGGGTAAGAGAGGAATAAAGTAAGCTAGGTAACAGAGTGAAAACTTGGAAGGAGAACATTATGTCAGAGACTTCTGAAAGGTTGAGAAAAATGAAAAAGCAAATGGTGGGATGATACACATATCTGTGAATTTGGTTAGTGCCATATTGATGTTTGTGGAAAGGGCAGAAACCAGAATGGAGTTATGGGAAAGATGGATGTCTACAATTTAACATGATTCAGCAATTGTCAAATCAACCTTGAGGAAGGGAATAAATATACGATTTAGGAGCTTCAGTCCCTTGAAGCTGCTCTTCCATTCGGTATGGTATAAAAAGATACAAGCCTGGCATGTCTGGCAGTATCTGTGGAGAGAAAGCAGAGTCAACGTTTTGGGTCCAATGACCCTTCTTCAGAAGTAATTGTTGCTACAAACGATTAGTACATATGCTGATGATAGGGCGGGGGAGGTTGAATAAACAATAGATGGAGGTTGAGCCCAGAGTGAGAAAGAAGGAAAGAAAAACACAGTTGGGCAGACAAAGAAATTGAGAAAGTGAGGACTGCAGATGCTGGAGATCAGTGTCGAGTGTGGTGCTGGTCAGGCAGCATCCGAGGAGCAGGAGAATTGATGTTTCAGGCATTAGCCCTTCATCAAGTGTAAGGTTTGTGGGACAGCGGGTGCTGAGAGATAAATGGGAAAGGGATGGGACTATGGGTAAGGTAGCTAGGAATGTGATAGGTAGATGAAGATGCAGATGGAAGTGATAGATCAGAGGGGAGGGTGGAGCTGATGGGTGGGAAGGAAGGAAGATGGACAGGTAGAACCAGCCAAGGGAGTGGTGCCGAATTGGCGGCTTGGGACTGAGATAAGGTTGGGGGAGGGCAAATGAGGAAACTGGTGAAGTCCACATTGATCCCATGTGGTTGCAGAGTCCTAAGGCGGAAGATGAGGCGTTCTTCCTCCAGGTGTCGGGTGTTAAACGCTTGGCGAGGGAGGAGGCCCATGAACTGCATGCCCTTGGTGGAGTGGAAGGGGGAGATAAAGTGTTCAGCCATGGGGCGGTGGGGATGGTTGGTGTGGGTGTCCCAGAGATGTTCTCTGAAACAATCTGGATGGGTGTCCTGTCTCCCCAATGTAGAGGAGACAACATCGGGTGCAATGGATATAGTAGATAACATACGTGGAAGTACAGGTAGATTTCTGTCAGATAAAGAAGTTCCCCTCTTCTGGACTGATTAGGATTAGTCAACATGGCTTTGTGCATGGGAAATCATGTCTCACGAACTTGATTGAGTTTTTTGAAGAAGTAACAAAGAGGATTGATGAGGGCAGAGTGGTAGATGTGATCTATATGGACTTCAGTAAGGCATTCAACAAGGTTCCACATGGGAGACTGATTAGCAAGGTAAGATCTCATGGAATACAGGGTGAACTAGCCATTTGGATGCAGAATTGGCTCAGAAGTAGAAGACAGAGGGTGGTGGTGGAGGGTTGTTTTTCAGACTGGAGGCCTGTGACCAGTGGAGTGCCACAAGGATCAGTGTTGGGTCCTCCACGTTTTGTTATGAACATAAATGATTTGAATGTGAGCATAAGAGGTACAGTTAGTAAGTTTGCAGACGACACCAAAATTGGAGGTGTAGTGGACAGAGAAGAAGGTTACCTCAGATTACAACAGAATCTTAACCAGATGGCCAATGGGCTGAGAAGTGGCAGATGGAGTTTAATTCAGATAAATGCGAGGTGCTGCATTTTGGGAAAGCAAATCTTAGCAGGACTTGTACACTTAATGGTAGGGTCCTAGGGAGTGTTGCTGAACAAAGAGACCTTGGAGTGCAGGTTCATAGCTCCTTGAAAGTGAAGTCACAGTTAGATAGGATAGTGAAGAAGGCATTTAGTATGCTTTCCTTTATTGGTCAGGGTATTGAGTACAGGAATTGGGAGGTCATGTTGCGGCTGTACAGGACACTGGTTAGGCCAGTGTTGGAATATTGCATGCAATTCTAGTCTCCTTCCTATCAGAAAGATGTTGTGAAACTTGAAAGGGTTCAGAAAGGATTTGAGCTATGTGGAGAGTCTGAACAGGCTGGGGCTGTTTTCCCTGGAGCGTCGGAGGCTGAGGGGTGACCTTATAGTGGTTTACAAAATTATGTAGGCATGGATAGGGTAAATAGGCAAAGTCTTTTTCCTGGGCTCAGGGGGAAAGATATAAAAGAGACCTAAGGGGCAATGTTTTCACGCAGAGGGTGGTACGTGTATGGAATGGGCTGCCAGAGGAAATGTTGGAGGCTGGTACAATTGCAACATTTAAGAGGCATTTGGATGGGAACATGAACAGGAAGGGTTTGGAGGGATATGGGCTGGGTGCTGGCAGGTGGGATTAGATTGGGTTGGGATATCTGATCGGCATGGATGGGTTGGACCGAAGGGTCTGTTTCCATGCTGTACCTCTCTATGACTCTGAATTTACAAGAATCTCAGTGAGTCTCTCCTGCATCTCCAAGGTCATCTCCTCTACCCTGAGCTCTTCAGCCACATCCTGAAGAAGACTTGTTACCACAGCCACATCTCCTTCCTCAGTGCCTGCCTACAGAACCAACTGATCTCTCATGGACTCCGAACTACATTCAGACCAGCACAGTTTGGACCTGAACAGGATAACCAGTACCTACTAAAAATCCAAAACCTCCTGAAACAGTTCTCCATTCAGATCCTCTGCTCCACACTTGCAGCCATGCGCCACCATTTACTCTCTCTACAGTCAGCCCTGCCCCAGCTCAGGGTCACACTCACCCTGACCTACAAAGGACCTCTGCTATTTAACATCCTCAGAAGAATTCACACACTCAACAAATGCTTTTTCTCCACCATATTGGACATAAAAACCTTTGTCCAAGGCTCCACAGGATCTTTCCACATCAGACAGAAATTTACCTGAACTTCCTTACATGTTATCTACCTTATCCGTTACACCTGATGTGGTCTCCTCTACATCGGGGAGACTGGACACCAACTTGCGGATCGTTTCAGAGGACATCTCTGGAACACCCACAGCAACCAACCACACCACCCTATGGCTGAACACTTTAACCCCCCCCTCCCACTCTAACAGTGACGTGCAGGTCCTGGGCCTCCTCCATTGCCAAACCCTAATCACCTGACGCCTAGAGGAAGAACGCCTCACCTTCTGCCTTGGGACCCTGAAACCACACGGGATCAATGTTGATTTTACCAGTTTCATCATTTCCCCTCCCCCAACCTTATCCCAATCCCAAGCCTCCAACTTGGCACTGTCCCCTTGACCAGACTTACCTGTCCATCTTCCTTCCTCCCCCCCCATCAGCTAGACCCTCCCCTCAGACCTATCACATCCACTCGCACCTTCATCTACCTATCACATTCCCAGCTATCTTCTCACCTGCCCCAAACCCCTCCCATTTATCTTTCAGCACCTCGGGGCTACAAGCCTTATTCCTGATGAAGGGCTAATGCCCGAAACATCAATTCTCCTGCTCCTCGGATGCTGCCTGACCTGCTGTGCTTTTCTAGTACCATACACTCAACAAAGAAATGGGTAAAGATCAGCCTGGGAGAATGAATAGCTCATAAAGGGGAATATTAGTGGCTGACAATAAGTTGTTTGTGGTAGCAGCCCATATGATGACAAGGCCTGGTGTGTGGGTTTTGGGGGTGAGGATATAGGAGAAGGTGCTCAGACCCTAAAATATTTGAACTCAATAGGAGATAGGCTGACCACCACTATCCACTTCAAACCCACCGACTCCCTCAGTTACCCGGATTATACATCCTCACACTCAACTTTATTCCATTCTTCTAGATTCTTTGTCTCTGTCACATCAATTCCAATTATACCAGCTCCCACAAGAGGCCTCCGAAATGGACACCTTCTTCCTCAACTGAGAATTTCCTATCACCATGATTGATGGGCCATCAGATGTTGCTCACACTTTGGTCCTCTCTTTCCTCCCACAACAGTGATAAGGTACCCTCCCCTCCGCCCCTCCTCACCCCTCACTTACCATTCCATGAGCATCCATGTCCAAAGGATCTCTAGTTGCCATTGAGATGTCACCACCAGATACATATTCCCCTTCCTTGCCTTGTCAGCCTTCTGCAGGGACTGTTGACCCTGCGACACCTGGGTCTACTCCTCTGCCACACCCAACAATGCTCCCATAGCCCATGGCACCTTGCCATGCAATTGCAGAAGTTGCAATACCTGCCCATTTACATCTTCCCTCCTCATTATCAAAAACATACCTTCAAGGTGAAGCCCTGATTTACCTGGCCTTCACTCAATCTAGTCCACTGCATTCGCTGAACTCACTGCTTATTTCTTAATCTATATGTATGTGTGTAATGTTTTATTTTCTATTCTCACCTTTTAGTAACTAATAAATTCTCTCTACCCTTAATTCAAATAAGCCTGGTTGAAATTGGCTCCTTTTAAAATATTGGAATGGAAAATGTATTGATGAGGCAAAGGATCCTTTTAAATTGATCATTATTACAACTGATTGAGGCAGGTGTGAAATAAAGAAAGGAAGCCAGTTTCTCCCTCATCATCTATGATCGTAATGAATTCGGGCCCTGCTCAGGGACTGGTTATAAAAGAAGTGAGGAATTATGTACAAAATTGTACCCAGAGACAAAACAAACCAGTCTGAGTGGCGAAAGTAAATCGTTGTTTTGAAATTATTTTTAGAACTGCAAAAATGACTTTCTTGACTTTACTACTGAGCTAAATGGCCTGTTTTCACACTGTAGGGGTTCTATAAAATATAGAAATGCCTTTGTTGAATAAAAACTGAAACAACTACAGATGTTGGTAAATCAGAAACAAAAACAGAAGTTGTTGAAAAAGCTCAGCAGGTCTGGCAGCATCTGTGAAGAGAAATCTGAGTTAATGTTTCGCGTCAGATGAACCTTCCTCAGAAATGTCTGTGTTTGCTGCCTGTGTCAGAAGCTCTGTCACTCAAATAATCTAAGTAAAAGGTTTAGCTAGGTAGTTAGGATTATAATTTAGCCCAAAATTCATGAAATTATTTCTCCTCTTTGTGGAGAAGTGGTTTATCTGTGTTTGCCACTTCTCTTCCCCATCTCATCTGGATATTGACTGGGAGGAAGTTGATAGATCTTTTGTATTCCATTAGTTAAAAAGAATATCCAATATTCCTGATATTTGAAGGTTTCTTTTGAGAAATATAAATCAAAAATAAATAAATAAGCTTGGTTTTCCCATTTTTAATCACTTAGGCCATTCACTCATATTTGTTCATTATTTAATCTAAAATTTCAAACACCACATATTTCATTTTAAAAGGTAGAGTAGAGTTCCCTCCTTTTGTTTTGCTGATTGTATGAATCTACTTGATAAAAAGGAGATGCTGTTTGAAAAGAGGAACTTTCCAGAGGGAGGAAGTGAAATCTACTGTTACAACTGTGGTTCTTACATTTTGCTGTGACCCAAGCATTATTTCACTAACTCTGAGTGAATAAAAATGTGCAAAGTTAAGCCATTTAAGTGATTAATAAGACAGCATAGAAAGCACAATAGCCCAAGTGTCCTACTGCTATTAGTATGTTAGGATTGGATGAATGTCAGTATGATTGCAAAAATATATTGTGCCATACTTATTTGGATTTTTATGTAAACAGCATGCAAATATTCATGACTGTTATTCATTCACACTTTGAGATATTTTAGATTTCATTTTAACCTGCAGCATACTTTAAGTATTTCGAGGAATTTGTTGTAAAAATCTATCATTTCATGTAGCCTGTTATAAGCCCTGAGGTGGTATTGTGGCAAAAATGACAGGATTCCCATCCCAGAGGCAGAAGCTGCAGTATTGAGCCCCACTCCCAGGCTTAATGGTCAAGTAAAGTGCACTCCTAATGTTACCAAACTAGTTAATCATTCCAACACAGGGCAATGGCAAGTGCTAAGAGCAAGACAGATTCCTGATTAGCTACGTGATGGAAATAACACTGGAATCTCAGTCATCAGTATCTATAGGTCCAGACGACTAAACATGTAAAATGTTGCAACAACATCTCAGACCCCTGAGTGAATTGTAACACTTCACCAATCAACCCTGACAGTGGAACATTCAAGCAATTACAATCCATGGGGCAAATTTGCTTTATAATTACTCTTGTTTACTCAGTAGAGTCCATCCAGTTGGTCACCTCACCAAGGAAATATGCAAATTTAAGGTTAGAATAGCCTGTTAAAATACTGTGAAAAGTTTTACAATGTGGCCTGTTCACTGGCCACTCGGGTGTTTTCCTATCTTCCTGGTGGTGGAAATTGAATAAAGATTTAAAAAAAACAATGTGGCCTGTTATGGCATCATCTCAGGCACAAGTACTTTGGTACAAATTGATATAAACGAAGAATTAAAAAAAATAGTTGTATTACTTTACAGTGTTTAAAGAATAAATTAGAAATAAGACATAGTTAAAAGATTCACAGTACAATCAGATAAAAAAAATTCAAACAAACATTACACTGCATCGAGTTGTGCCAGGCCTCAGTCCAACAAACCCCCAAACTCCACTAAAGCCTCCAGTCTGTTCGGCACTGCCTCTCAGTTACTCCAAGATAGGTGTTCTCTGGGACTACTTCCCCTCGCCAGTCTCTGTCCGGGACAGCTTCACCGTGCCAACCTCCACCCGGGACTCACCCCCCCTCCCCACGTCAGCTGCTGCTCCAGGTCTCCTTTCCCGCATCAGCCTCTGGACAGGCCTGCTTTCCCTGTGCCGGTTGCTGCTCCGGGGCCAATTTCCCTGTGTCGGCCGCTGCTCCGGGACTATTTCCCTGTGCCAGCCACTGTTTCCCTGTACCGGCTGCTGTTCCGGGACCGTTACCCTCTGCCGGCCACTGTTCCGGGACCGTTTCCCTGTTCCGGCCACTGTTCTTGGACTGTTTCCCTGTGCCGGCCACTGTTCCGGGACTGTATCCCTGTGCTGGCCACTGTTCCGGGACCGTTTCCCTGTTCCGGCCACTGTTTTAGGACCGTTTCCCTGTGCCGGCCACTGTTCCGGGACCGTTTCTCTGTGCTGGCCACTGTTCCGGGTCTGTATCCCTGTGCCAGCCACTGTTCCGGGACCGTTTCCCTGTTCTGGCCACTGTTCTTGGACCATTTCCCTGTGCCGACCACTGTTCCGGGACTGTTTCCCTATGCTGGCCACTGCTCTGGGACTGTCTCCCTGTGCCGGCCACTGTTCCTGGACCGTTTACCCTGTGCCGGCTGCTGCTACGGGACTGTTTCCCTGTGCCAGCCGCTGCTCCGGGACTGTTTCCCTGTGCCGGCCGCTGCTCCGGGACTGCTTACCCTGTGCCGGCCGCTGTTCCGGGACTGTTTCCCTGTGCCGGTCACTGCTCCAGGACTGTTTCCTGTGCCGGCTGCTGCTCTGGGACGGATTTCCTGTGCCAGCTGCTGCTCCCGTACCGTTTCCCTGTGCCGGCCGCTGCTCCGGTACTGTTTCCCTGTGCTGGCGTCTGCTCCGGTACTGTTTCCCTGTGCTGGCGTCTGCTCCGGTACTGTTTCCCTGTGCTGGCGTCTGCTCCAAAACTCACTATCGCTTCCATTCGAGAAGTAAAAAGAGAGAGAAAAACAATAAAAAGAAAGAAAAAGAACAGGAGCAGCAGGGGAGCTCCAGCTGGAGGGTCTTCCTCTGCTGCCATCTTGCCAGATTAAATTAAGAGTATAAACTAGGAAACTGTGTTTAATTAATAAAAAAATTATCTTGAATGCTTAATGATTTGTGCAACATGAATCATTGACATTAGCTGGTCTAACTCCTGGTGGTCCGGATGGTATTTACAGGTAAAAAGAAAACCATTTCCTGTAAGAGTGAGCTTCATCTGCTTGGAATGTTATGCATCAATAATAGCTTGCTTGGCTTTGTTTTAATTAAAAATACTGTACTTTATAATGTGATACCTAGTGTCATTGCTCAAGTTTGGATAATACTGCTCTTGCCATTATGATTGGATTAAATTTCTAGATGGCTTGTATGGGTGCACTTTAATTTCTCTTTTCTCATCTACTTCAGGCTGATGACCCTAATTTCTTTCCTTGAGTTTCCATCTTAGTCCTCTGTGTGTCCAACACCATTTTATGCAATGCCTGTGTCCTGGACGCGTTCAGGATATCATTTGAACATGACTTGCTGCATCACTTAGAGAGTGGCTTCTTGTCGTCTAGTTTGATTGATTTAAGAAAAGTGTCTGACTTCTCAATTCAGTGCCACTGCTGGGTTGCTGTTTTCTAAAGCATGTTGAATTTGGAAGATTCACTCTCCATTTTAGCATCCTTGACTTTCTTTGAAGGGAGTGCTGTTTTCAACAGTATGGCCACCTGTTTTCATTACTTGTATTTCAGATCTTTGCAGATACTTTGGTGCTGAAGTTGATTGAGAGAGATGGCTTATGGTCAGACTCAGCTGATACTTTGTCCCAAATAGATAATGGTTAAAATGCTCACAAGCATAGACAATAGACAGGCATTATTTCCTAATCTGAGCACTGTGTCAATTTACATTAACTGTCAGGACACAAATGTGACCAGTTGTCCATGTGTTGTTCCAAGTCTTTAGTGGGATCACATTGTGAACTGACTTTGGCATTGACATCATATTACATCAACGCTGGCATTGACATCATCAATTATTTAATTCCAGCGAAAACTGTTTCTTGTTTTGGGGCCCAAAGCACTGCACTTCCCCTGAGCAGTGAGCTAGCATTGAGCTTCACACACTGATGACAAAATTAGTCAAGAACTCTGCAACATAATTCATAAATCCAATAAATCTGCACACTGCTCTTTCAGATCTATAGGTCACTGCTTCTCTGCTACAGCTATCACCTTACCTGAATCTGGCCAAAGTCCTTTTACTGTCAGCACATGAACTAGATACTTGACTTCAGACATTTTGCTTAGTATCTTTTTCCTTGCTCAGTTTCAGGTTTATTCAGGTTTGCTTCTCCAGCTGTCACTCTAAGTTCTGACCATGGTCTATGATGGTTTCTTCCAATCTATCTTCACATTCATAGAATCACAGATCATTCACAATAACATTCACTCTGGAAACATCACTGACTATGCCATGTTGTCCGTGGTAATATTCTTCTGGAGCAGTGGAAATGCCAACAATTAATTCACATTCTATAATTCCTGAATGGCATCCATAATGCAGTTAGAAAATGGCCGCTTTTACCGATTGACCATTCCTGACACCAAGACAAGTGACACACCTTTGCCTTAGCAAGTTGTGGTGAAATGTCTTCAATGGGTGGCAGACATAGGTTGGTAATGAGATCCTTTGGATCTGTGCAAACTGTTGGTTTTCAAGGTTTTTTCTTTGTTGCCATCATGTTGGAGTTTTCACTTTGTTGACTATTCCGTTCTTTTCCAGCTCTTTTATCCTGTCTCTCACACTGGATCTGAGGCAGCTGGAACTCTCACAAAGCATTTGCATTGGTTAAACACTCTTATCCACTTGAGGATGATATTCATCAGAAGGTATCTGAGACCTATAAAAACACTTCTTTGGTTTTCTAGGGCCTGTGTGGTTGTCAATTGTTTTTTGTTTCATTCATGAGATTTGGGCATTGCTGTTTGAGACGGCATTTATTGTCCATCAGTAGCTGCCCTTGACAAGATAGTGGTGACCTGCCTTCTTGAACAAAGAACAATGAACAAAGAAAATTTACAGCCCAGGAACAGGCCCTTCGGTCCTCCAAGCCTGAGCCAACTCAAATCAACTCTCTCAACCTGTCATCCAATTCCAAAGCACCTGTATCCCTCTGCTCCCCACCTACTTGTGCATTTGTCCAGACGCATCTTAAATGATCTACTGTCCTGCCTCCACCACCTCTGCTGGCAATGCATTCCAGGCACCTACCACCCTTTCTGTAAAGTACTTGCCACGTGTATGCCCCTTAAACTTTTCACCTCTCACTTTGAAAGTGTGACCTCTCATTATTGAATCCTTCACCCTGGGAAAAAACTTGTCTCTATCCACCCTGTCTATACCCTTCATGATTTTGTAAACCTCAATCAGGTCCCCACTCAAATTCCTTTTTTCTAAAGAAAATAAACATAACCTACTCAACCTCTCTTCATAGCTAGCACCTTCCATACCAGGCAACATCCTCGTAAACCTTCTCTGCACCCTCTCCAAAGCGTCCATATCCTTTTGGTAATGTGGCAACCAGAACTATACACATATTTCTAAATGTGGCTGAACCAATGTCTTATACAATTGCAACATGACTTGCCAGCTCTTATACTCAATACCCCGTCCAATGAAGGCAAGCATACTATATGCCGCCTTGACCACCCTATCCCCCTGTGCAGCAAACTTCAGGGTACAATGGACCTGGATTCCCAGATCTCTCTGCACATCAACGTTTCCCAAGGCTCTTCCATTCATTGTATAATTTGCTCTAGAATTAGTCTTGCTATCTGCCTAGACCTTATGTACGCTTCCCTTTTCCTTTTGGCTAGTCGTACAATTTCTCCTGTCATCCACAGTTCATGAATCTTGCCCTTCCTATTCTTTGCCTTCAACAGGACATGCCTATCCTGCATTATCTTTAACCTATCATTGAAAGCCTCCCACATCTCAAATATGGGCTTCCCTTCAAATAGCTGTCTCCAATCCACATTTCCGAGCTCCTGCCTAATTTTGATATAATTGGCCTTGGTCCAGTTTAGAACTCTTCCCTTAGGACCACTCTCTTCTTTATCTACGAGTATTCTAAAACTTACAGAATTGTGGACACTGTTCCCAAAGAAATCCCCCACCGCAACTTCTACCACCTGGCCCAGCTCGTTCCCCAGTAACAGGTCCAATATGGCCCCTTCCCTCGTCGGACTATTGACATACTGCTCTAGAAAACTCTCCTGGATGCTTCTTACAAATTCTACCCTATCCAGACCTCTGATGCTAAGTGTATCCCAGACAATGTTGGGAAAATTAAAATCTCCCATCACTACTATCGTATTGCCTCCACATCTTTCCACAATCTGTTTACCTATTTGTTTTTCTACCTCTCGCTCACTGTTGGGAGGCCTGTAATACAGCCCCAACAATGTAACTGCATCCTTCTTTTTTCTCAGCTCCACCCATAATGCCTCACTACCCAAGATCTCCATAGTGTGCTCCTTTAGCACAGCTGTGATATCGGCCCTGACCAGCAATACAACTCCACCCCTCCCCCCTTTTACTTCCCTCCCTGTCCTGCCTGAAGCGTCTATATCCTGGAACATTTATTTGCCAATCATCATGCCCTTCCTTCAACCAAGTCTCTGGTCACCCATTCACTGTCTCCCTCAGCAATTCTAATCTGTGGTGTAACCAGTTCACTAAACGTGCTATCCACGACCTACTCAGCATCACGGATGCTCCACAGTGAGTCCATCTGCAACTCCAGAGCCGTCATGCAGTCAAACAAGAGCTGCTGCTGGACACACTTCTTGCAAGGGTAAGAGTCAGGAACGTAAGACACATTCCTAAGCTCCCACATCAAGCAAGAGGCACATGCCATGGGTCTGAGGTCCCCTGCCATTGTAAGCTGAGCTTCATATGAACTAACTAAAACCAAACAATGCACTTAAATATATGAAAAAGAAAGATAAAGGAAAAGTAAAAGCCTTACCTTACTGAGTCTTTTTCTTCCGGTTAGAGGAAGGGGTGGGGGGAGGGGGGGGGGCGGGGGTGCGGGTGGGAGATACTGCACGTGTAGTATCTTGGGTTTAGCCACTGCCCAAATATAAATTAAGCCCTTACCTTCCTGGCAGCCCTTGCTTCACGCATCCTTCTCTCCTCGCCGCTCTGTCAAAATGGAGGCCCGACTCCCAAGGTAAATGCCTCTTTAAGTGGGAAAACTTACCCTTCCCGGCAGCCCTTGCTTCACTCCTTCTTCTCTCCTTGCCATGCTGTCAAAATGGACGACTGCCATCCATTTGGTGTGGGCATACCTACAATGCCATTAAGGAGGGAGTATTATGGACCAGGCCAGACCATTCAAAACATTTCAAGAATTTAGTCCAGACCTTAACTTTCATAGTTGTTTTAAGTAGGTGTACAATGGATATTCCCAGAGAGAATTAGCTGGTCAGCCAACTGAGTTTTAAACAAAACAGAATTTATTTACAAGATTATGGAATGAAACACAAAGAACAAAAGATAGAATACCGGATAACTTATCCTATCCAAATCCCAACAGACTATTCTGACGTAATGATCTGTTCCAAAATACTAGCAACATTGCCCATAGACACCTTCTTGGCACAAAGGTAAAATCAAACAGGTTTTAAGTCAAAGGAGAGAATTTAGCAGCCTTTTTCACACATCCCCTGCTGCAACTAACTCTAATCTAAACAAAGGCTAGCTACACCGCTAGTTGGTCATCCCCCTTTGATTATATCGGTTTTTTTCAAGACATGAAAGCCTTAGGCCGGAGGCATTACCTGTTGGGAATAAACAAAAAGGGCCCAAATATACCTTTCAAATCCAGCCTAGTTTGAGCCTGGCCAATTACCCCTCTCTAAAAAAAACTCAAGGGCACAGTAACCTTGAGAAAGGACCAGCTTTGTCACAGAAGTTCCAGGATTTAACCCAGAGATTGTGAAAGAAGGGCATTATATTTCCAAGTCAGAATGGTGCGTGGCTTGGAGTGTAGCCTGCAGCTTTGCAATCAAGAAAACGAGTCTTTAATGTTAATGCCTTGTTCTGAGGTTTACACAGCTCTTCCACTGAAGTTATAGTGGATGATCAGCAAATTCACTCAATTTTGGTTTTGAAGTTATGCAGTTAATTTTCCAACAGTCAATGGATAAAGAGGTTACCCAGTGCAGCACTGAAGTACCACAGGGCAAATGGCCTGAGGTTGATTCTGAGCTTGTACTGAAAGAAATGATTTCAGCACGTTCACTGATTAGCATTTGAAGTGTTGGTATTGTCAGCACTAACTAACCAGGGTTACGTCTGATTATTATTCTATAACCCCACCTGTGTAGCTGTTGGGTGAGACCAGCTTCATGCTAAATGGTGCATTCTTATTGAAGTATAAACCAATTAAGATTATAACAAAATGTTCATTACAAGATATCAATTAAATCAGTGGGAAAAAAAATCAGTCTCATGGAATAAAACTGCTCTGAAAATTAGCTTTGGATCTTAAATTACTTGGAGTTCCAGAGAGGTTGGGTGATAAAGCCAGGCCAGTTCAAACACCATGATGCAGCTTGGGACTGATTGAAAGCAGGCTAAGTTGATAAGGGAGATAAATGACTGGAAGATTTATTTGGAAGCTAACAGAAAATATCTACAGTATTCTCTCACTAAAAAGACTTCTGGAAGTAAACAATCTGGTTGTAGTTTGAAATCATAACAACAAAACGAAGGATTTTTTAATGTTTAGAGGCACTGCACTGGAGCTCCATGGAGGCCCATGACTGAACTGTGGAATGCACAGACATGAAAGTTTGAAGAGAGTGAGAGGATCACTTAACCACAATCTAATGGAAGGACCCTAACCAGTCTTTTACCTTGGAGAATAGCTGGAGCACTGAAGAGAAACCAACGTGAATTCCAGACAGTGTTAACATTCCTTTGTGATGACCTCAGGAAAAGTGACTATATCTTAAATATTTTATAAATTAAGCAGACTCATGAAGAAAATAGAG
Source organism: Chiloscyllium punctatum (assembly GCF_047496795.1). NCBI lineage: Eukaryota > Metazoa > Chordata > Chondrichthyes > Orectolobiformes > Hemiscylliidae > Chiloscyllium > Chiloscyllium punctatum. The sequence continues at coordinate 46,488,752 of NC_092775.1, read as the reverse complement.
CAGAATTTGTAGCATAGGTCACCCTAAGCCATTGTATTAATAGTGCTTACTTTGTTTAAATCTTTTTTGATTTACAATAAAGTTCATTTTGTAAAGAAAAAGTGTAATAATGTGGCACAATTCTTTCAGTTAATTGGTGTTGACTTTTTCTCTAAATTTGATAGAACCTAAGAATATTGTAATAAGTTGAGTTTTTCATAATTTTGGAGATGGTTGCCCTGGTTACTGATGTTTACAGTGATAAAATTAAGAGACCCATACAACCTTAGTCAGAATGAGTAGAAATATCATTTAATAATTAAATAATCAGTTGAATTAAAAATACTTAAGCATGCCTGCGTGATTTAAATTTCATACGGAAGATTCAGGATGCGCTTGCCAATTGGATACAAAATTGGCTTAATCGCAATTTTTTGGACTGAAGGCCTGTAACCAGCAGTGTTCCACTGGGATCAGTGCTGGGTCCACTTTTGTTTGTCATTTATATAAATGATTTTGATCAGAATATAGAAGGCAGGGTTAAGTTAGATTGTGGATGACACCAAAATTGATGGTATGGTAGGCAGTGAAGAAGGTTTTCTAAGATTCTAAAGAGACCTTAATCAATTGGGCCAATGGGCTGAAGAATGGCAAATAGAGATTAATTTGGATAAATGCAAGGTATTGCATTTTGATAAATTAAACAAGGGCAGGCCTTTTTTTAAATGGGTAGTGTTGTGGGACAGACAGAGCTAGGAGTTCAGATACATAATTCTCTGAAGTTTGCATCATATACAGATAGTATGGTTAAGAGGTGTTCAGCATGCTTGCCTTCATTGTTCAGACCTTTGAGTACAGGATTTGAGACATTATGTTGAGGTTGTATAAGATGTTGGTGAGGCCTCTTCTGGAATATTGTATCCAGTTCTTATCGCCCTGTTATAAGAAGGATGTTATCAAGCTTGAGAGGTTAATAATATCCCTGGTTAGCACTGCTACCTCACAGCACCAAGGACCTGGGTTTGATTCCACCTTCGGGCGACTGTGTGTGCAGTTTGCACATTCTCCCCGTGTCTGTGTGGGTTTCCTCCCACATTACAAAAGATGTGCAGGTTAGGGTGAATTGGCCATGCTAAATTGCCCATTGTGTTAGGTGCGTTAGTCAAGGGAATGGGTCTGGGTGGGTTACTCTTCAGACAGTCAGGGTGGACTTGTTGGGCTGAAGGCCCTGTTTCCATACGTAGGGAATCTAACCTAATCTAATCATGACGGGATCACCATCAGTGCCAATACCGAGAACAGATTTCAAATACAGGTTGTCAGGGGCAGCACGGTGGCTCAGTGGTTAGGACTATTGCCTCACAGCACCAGGGTCCCAGGCTGTATTCCAGCCTCGGGTGACTGTCTATGTGGAGTTTGTACACGTGTCTGCGTGGGTTTCGTCGGGGTGCTCCAGTTTCCTCCCACTGTCCCAAGATGTGCAGTTCAGGTGAATTGGCCATGCTAAATTGCCAATGTGTTAGGTGCATTAGTCAAAGGGAAATGGGTCTGGGTGGGTTACTTTTCGGAGGGTCAGTGTGGACTAGTAGGGCCGAAGGGCCTGTTTCCCCACTGCAGGGAATCTAATTTAATCAAAAAGGTTTCAGAAGAGATTTTCCAGGAATGGAAGGCTTGATGCAAAGGATAGGCTGGCATTCTTTTCACTGGAACATAGGAGGAGTTTATAATGGTTTTTAAAATCATGAAAGGCATAGATAAGGTGAATGGCAGGTGTCTTTTCTCTTAGGTAAGGGATCTCAAGGCTGGGGGCATATTTTTAAGGTGAGAGGAGAAAGCTTTATAAAAAAGAAGGGGACTATTTTTGTACATAGAGAATGGTTTGTGTGTGGATGAATTTCCAGAGGAAGTGGTGGATGCGGGTATAGTTACAACGTTTAAAAGATTTGATAAATACATGAATATGAGATGGTTGGAGGGATATGGGCCAAGCGCAGACCAGTGGGACTATTTTAATTTAAGATTATGCTCAGCATGAACTAGTTGGACTGATGGGTGGGTTTCCATGCTATAAGACTCTAAGACTCCAATTGACAGTGCTGTCCATTCTTGAAAGGGGCATCCTTGAGACTGTGGTCATTGGCAGCACTAGAAAGTTTAATTATCTGGAGATTTCATTCAAAAATCTCCTTCCTGCTTCCCACTTCACCCTTGTCTCACAATATCTTCTGACCCACAAGATTCAAAATATTAAAACCACATGACTCTTATTGCTCCCTCACCTCTCACCACACTCCCTGTCCCCTTCTAAAATTTCATGAACACAAGAACTAGAATTCTTCCAGTTAGAAGAGTCCAATAAACAAACTGAAGATCTATTACAGATTATAGAAAAAGGATGATGAACATACACAAGCAACTACTTGATCCACATTGGAAAGCTGGTCAGAAAGCTTGCATATACATTGAATAAAAAGGAATAGATGATATGATGTAATGCAGCCTCTGATGGTAAATGCCACAGCTTCCATTGCATTGCATGCTGTCTGCATAAAAAGCCCAAACGATTGAAAAGAATTCTCAACATGCTATCTTCCAAGTTCACTTGTATCCCACTGTTCAAAGGGACTTCTGAGATGCCACAGCAATCCAACAATCTATTTTCAAACAGATCATCAGCATGGCTACGAAGCCTCTCCGGAAGAGTGGCAGTGGTTCCATGTTATAGCAGCCTGTTGTTCACTTTTAAATGGTCGCCCTGCTGTCCCACCCCTGCCACTGTATTAGTTTTTTTTGCAGTCACCTGTGATCTAGCTACAGTAAACAGCTGTACCTCAGGCTGATCTAGTGCAGTGTGCTCTCTAATTCCAGAGTGGCTTGAAGGTCATCCTTCAAATTTATCTTAATTCTGTATTCATTCCACCAACCTTGCTCAATTCCCAGAGGAAGCCCAACCTGACTACTCATGTTCAAAAGCAACTTTTTCACAGTAGATTTTTTTTTGATGAAAACCATACCTCAAAGCCATATTCTGCAGAGTATTAAAACTTCAGCAAAGCATAGGAAACCTCAAAAAATGTATGATATTGCAGTGGCCAGAAGAAATAATTCAGCAACTAACCTGTAAGTATTTCATGATCCATTGAAATAGCACTGATGGGGGTTTCTTCATTTTGTTTAATAACTTGTGGAGTTGAGGTAGGTGTTTGGCTCCAACATGGAATAGGAACTGAGAGGTGGCATCCAGTCAAGATGGCCAGCTAATTCACATCTCTGCCTCATGGGTTTTGATGGTGATTGGTATATGCATGTATGTGAACCCCTTTACTAATTTAGTGTGCAACATACTTTCTATGAATTCAATCGGGTACAACAAACTCCATTTGAGACTTACGTTGGCTATGTAGTTCCTAAAGATATTATCAATCATTTTGTTAAAAGGAATTGTTGGTAAGAGGCAGAAAATACTACAATTACGTTAACCTGATGATTCCCTTTATATGTAAACTCAATGTAAACTCGATGTTGAACGTTTGCGTGTAATATGATCAAAGGCTTCATAACATTGCACAGAATTACATCTGAAGTACATTTAGCAAAGAACATTAAATGGACAGTTGAATTAGCTATGGTTTGTAGACTTTTAAACTTTAAATTTTATCTGCAGTTTGAAGAAATATCACTTGAAGAGTAAAATAATTAAGCATTTATTAGAATTTAACTAAACTCATAAACCCTTCCCAATCTCAATTGGTGTATAATTATCCAACCTGAATTCCTTGATTCCTGGTAAGTCACCAAAATGCAAACTACCAATGATCTTCAAATTAATCTGAGTGATTTGGATTGCAATAAGATTCATTTTATACACTTGAAATTATTTAAAATAATGCTTTGTATTTGCTAATAATGAAGCCATCCCTCATTTTATGAATTAAATACTTACCATCCAGAACTTAGATAATATTCTGCTTAATGCTTTTGTAACTGAATGATATCTCTCTCTATAATGCAGATAGTTAGGATTGGTAATTGTATAATTTTCTTCTGGCTATTTTCTGTGCATTCAGACATTGCGAGAAAGGCCACATCTAGCTATGCTACTCATAGCACTCAGAAATAAAAATTCCATAACATGCTTCCATACGTTGGGAGCATAGGCTGTCAGGGAAGGATGTGGTGGAAATGTGGAACTTTTTCAAGGAGCAGATACGACGTGTCCTTGATATGTATGTACCGATCAGGCAGGAAAGAAATGGTCGTGTGAGGGAGCCTTGGTTGACGAGGGAGGTTGAATGTCTAGTAAAGAGGAAGAAGGAGGCTTACATAAGGTTGAGGAAACAAGGTTCAGACAGAGCAGTGGAGGGATACAGGGTAGCCAGAAGGGACCTGAAGAAAGGGATTAGGAGAGCTAAGAGAGGGCATGAAAAATCCCTGGCGGATAGGATCAAGGATAACCCCAAGGCATTCTATGCGTATGTGAGAAACCTGAGAATGACGAGAACGAGGGTAGGTCCGATCAAGTACAGTGGTGGGAGACTGTGTATTGAGTCGGAAGAGATAGGGGAGGTCTTGAACAAGTACTTCTCTTCAGTATTTACGAACGAGAGGGACCATATTGTTGAAGAGGAGAGTGTGAAATGGACTGATAAGCTAGAAGAGATACCTGTTAGGAAGGAAGATGTGTTGGACATTTTGAACAACTTGAGGATAGACAAGTCCCCCGGGCCTGACGGGATATATCCTAGGATTATGTGGGAAGCAAGAGAGGAAATTGCAGTACCGTTGGCAATGATCTTCTCGTCTTCACTGGCAACTGGGGTGGTACCAGGGGACTGGAGAGTAGCGAATGTTGTGCCCCTGTTCAAAAAAGGGAATAGGGATAACCCCGGGAATTACAGGCCAGTTAGTCTTACTTCTGTGGTAGGCAAAGTAATGGAAAGGGTACTGAGGGATAGGATTTACGAGTATCTGGAAAGACACTGCTTGATTAGGGACAGCCAGCATGGATTTGTGAAGGGTAGGTCTTGCCTTACAAGTCTTATTGAATTCTTCGAGGAGGTGACCAAGCATGTGGATGAGGGTAGAGCAGTGGATGTAGTGTACATGGATTTTAGTAAGGCATTTGATAAGGTTCCCCATGGTAGGCTTATGCGGAAAGTCAGGAGGCATGGGATAGAGGGAAATTTGGCCAATTGGATAGAAAACTGGCTAACCGGTCGAAGTCAGAGAGTGGTGGTAGATGGTAAATATTCAGCATGGAGTCCAGTTACAAGTGGAGTTCCGCAGGGATCAGTTCTGGGTCCTCTGCTGTTTGTAATTTTTATTAATGACTTAGATGAGGGAGTCGAAGGGTGGGTCAGTAAATTTGCAGATGATACAAAGATAGGTGGAGTTGTGGACAGTGAGGAGGGCTGTTGTCGGCTGCAGAGAGACTTAGATATGATGCAGAGCTGGGCTGAGGAGTGGCAGATGGAGTTCAACCCTGCCAAGTGTGAGGTTGTCCATTTTGGAAGAACAAATAAGAATGCGGAATACAGGGTTAATGGTAGGGTTCTTGGTCAGGTGGAGGAACAGAGGGATCTTGGGATCTATGTACATAGATCTTTGAAGGTTGCCACTCAGGTGGATAGAGTTTGTAAGAAGGCCTATGGAGTATTATCGTTCATTAGCAGAGGGATTGAATTCAAGAGTCGTGAGGTGATGTTGCAGCTGTACAGGACTTTGGTTAGGCCACATTTGGAGTAGTGTGTGCAGTTCTGGTCGCCTCACTTTAGGAAAGATGTGGAAGCTTTGGAGAGGGTGCAGAGAAGATTTACCAGGATGTTGCCTGGAATGGAGAGTAGGTCGTACGAGGATAGGTTGAGAGTTCTCGGCCTTTTCTCGTTGGAACGGCGAAGGATGAGGGGTGACTTGATAGAGGTTTATAAGATGATCAGAGGAATAGATAGAGTAGACAGTCAGAAACTTTTTCCCCGGGTACAACAGAGTGTTACAAGGGGACATAAATTTAAGGTGAAGGGTGGAAGGTATAGGGGAGATGTCAGGGGTGGGTTCTTTACCCAGAGAGTGGTGGGGGCATGGAATGCGCTGCCCGTGGGAGTGGTAGAGTCAGATTCATTGGCGACCTTTAAGCGGCATTTGGATAGGTACATGGATGGGTGCTTAATCTAGGATAGAAGTTTGGCACAACATCGTGGGCCGAAGGGCCTGTTCTGTGCTGTATTGTTCTATGTTCTATGTTCTATGTTCTATGTTTAAGCTGGTGTCAAGCCTCACTTGACAGAAGTGTAGCTTAGGGAATTGGGTGTGACTTTTGATGTTTGTTTGAACAATGGAAACACCATAAATTGTGTGCGATGGCCTCTATGCTTCATTCCTTAATGCCCATTCTTGTAAATTAAGCTGCAAGAAGGGAACAAGTGTTAGATAATATGGATTAACTATATTGTAGATATAATCAATCAGCTCCAAAATTATGACCCAGATCAGGAACAGGATCTGGATGGATCAGTCATATGGGGCTAAAGTTTGGGCTGGAATATGTTCGCTGTTTCTTCACTCCAATCATTTCTAACAACAATGGGGAAGGAATATGTTAAGGGAGCTTTTGGATTGCCTTGGAATTTCATCTTTTACCACTTTAAAAGGCATAAGTTGAATGCCCCTTTTTGAAGTCGCTCATCTGAGGTAAGAGAAAAACAATGCAGATCCGGGAAATTGGAAATAAGTATAAGAAATTCTGGAAACCACTTGTTAACTCAGGCAAAGCAATTCTGATAAAAGGTTAACACGTGGGCAACACAGTGACTCAGTGGTTAACACTGCTACCAGCCTCCTGCTCATCAGAGCACCAGGGGCCCGGGTTTGAGTGCACCCTTGGGCGACTGTCTGTGTGGAGTTTGCACATTCTCCCCATGTCTGTGTTGGTTTTCTCTGGGTGCTCCGGTTTCCTCTCACAGTACAAAGATGTGCAGGCTAGGTGGATTAGCCAGGGGAAACGGGTAAAGGGGGTGAGTCTGGATGGGGTGCTTTTTGGAAAGTCACTGTGGATTCGATGGGCTGAATGACCTGCTTCCAGACTGTAGGGATTCTATGACTCTACATCATCACCTGAACTGTTGTTAGAGAGCTTGCTGCTGATCTTAAACAAAGCTTCAGTACAAGATATAGTGATCTTTATAGCATGAACTTTAACTTGTTGTGTTGTGATCTACAACATTGTTTAATAGAGGTTCCCCGTCTGTAGCTCGAGTGATATTACTAAACTCCAAGGAACCCATCATGTTCCTGAATGAACTCAGACCAGGAAATGAAAAGCATTACAACTTAGCATAGATTTAAGCATAGAGTCATACAGCACGGAAACAGACTCTTCAGTCCAACTCACCCATCCCGACCAAGTTTCCAAAACTAAACTATTCCCATTTGCCTGAATTTGGCTCATAGTGAAAATTCACACCAAAACTGATATGTATGTGCCTGTATGTAGGTATGTGTGTGTGGGGCGGTACGAATGTTTGTGAGAGTGTGTGTATGTGTATGTGTGTGAGTATAAAGAGGTATAAGTCTGTGAGAGTGTACATGTGTGGGTGTGAGTGTGGCAGGTGTGTGCCTGTGAGTGTCTCAGATAGAGCTTGTGTATGAGAGAAGGTCTGCATGAGTGTATGGGTCCACAGGAGTGTGTGTGTGGACTTTCACCAGCATCTCCAAATCAGGATTATAATCTTGTGTTGTAGATCCTGAGAAGTTTTGAAAAAAAAACATTATTCTTGAGCCTTTGTATGTTAAAGCCTGTGGATCTCTTCTCAGTCTTCTTGCTGTTTCAATCACTGTTTTTCTTCATAGTGCTGGAGTCACACTAGGACCAGGCAGGGGCACGGATCCGGCCCGGACCTGCGTATTGTGATCCAGTGGGCCTGCTCCACACTCACCAGGCCCGACTCATGAGCAGGGAATCAAGGGGGTCCTCACTTTCCGCGCGTTCTAGGACACCCATGAGCCGTAAGTTTTTTCTTCTACTTTGTTTTCCAGGTCGTCCACTTGTTCCTGAAGGATCCGAACCTGGTCTTCCAGTGTTCAGATCCTTCCTCCTGAGACCTCCGCCACGGTCTCCGATGCTGTGGTCCTCTGCTCCACTGCTTCTACTCTTCAGACCAGTGTTTGAATCTCCTGCTCCTGCTTTGTCAGCATGGCAGATATCGGCTCCATCGCTGCTTCAATCTTTTCTCGGAGTTTGGCAAACTCTGAGAGTAAATGCTGCTGCCCCATTAAATCCAAGTGGGCTGCCCTGGGAGTTTGGGCAGTGGCTACGAACACCCTCGACGCAGTAGGGACTGCCTGCCTTCTGTACTCCTTTTGCTAGTTTTCCTTTATTTGTCTTCATGCTGATCTTAGAGCTGTCAAACCACAATGTTAGCAGCTCCAGATGTGCAGTAACTTTATATTATCAATCTCTCTCCTGGGGTGGTTAACAAGGTGTTGTTGGGGGGAGTGGGGGGTGGTAAAGGTCCACTGTGCCAGGGGGTATGGCACAGAGCCCGGCACAGCAGACCACTCAGACAGTCACCCTCTTGGGTCGTACCTGTAATTTTTAACTTTGTTATTAAGCAAAGGCTTTATCCACATTGCCAATAAAATCCAATTGCACCTGAATGAAAAAAGTATATCATGTTACAGTGTCCAGCAGTAAAATGAAAACTGTAAAGGGTAAGTTTCTGCCACATCAACTGACTTTATCTTTGGGGGAGTTGACAGGGAGAGTTGGGGCCCCAGCCTCTGGCAGAGCAGGAATGACATTCAGTAACCTCCAGATATTCTCCATACATTACATCTGGACTTTCCAGTCAGTTTCTGAGGGCTAGTGGCAGCAAAAGCTAACAATTCACTGTCAACAATCATCAACTTCCCATCTTCACAACACAATCCTCTTTACTAAATCTAAACCATTGATTCAATTTCTTTCTCCACCTATTTCACCAGAGCAGTTGAGGCTTTTCTAGTATTTCCTGGAAGGTGAACGTAATGAAGCCCAGAAAATTTGAGTCGTAGAGTCATAGAGATGTACAGCACGGAAGCAGATCCTTCAGACCAACTAGTTCATGCCAACCAGATATCCCAACCCAATCTCATCCCACCTGCCAGCACCCGGCCCATAATCCTCCAAACCCTTCCTATTCATCTACTCATCCAGATGCCTTTTAAATGTTGCAATTGTACCAGCCTCCATCACTTCCTCTGGCAGCTCATTCCATACATGTACCACCCACTGTGTGAAAAAGTTACCCCTTAAGTCTCTTTTATATCTTTCCCCTCTCACCCTAAACCTATGCCCTCTATTCTGGACTCCTCTAACCCAGGGAAAAGAATTTGTCTATTTATCCTATCCATGCCCCTCATAAATTTATGAACCTCGATATTGTCACCCCTCAGCCACTGACACTCCAGGGACAACTGTCCTAGCCTATTCAACCTCTCCCTCTAACTTAAATCCTCCAACCCTGGCAATATCCTTGTAAATCATTTCTGATCATTTTCAAGTTTCACAACATCCTTCCAATAGTAAGGAGAGCAGAATTGCACACAATATTCCAAAAGTGGCTAACCAACGTCTTGCACAGCCACAGCATGACCTCCCAACTCCTGTACTCAATACTCTGACCAATAAAGGAAAGTATACGAAACACCTTCTTCACTATCCTATCTCCTGCGACTCTACTTTCAAGGAGCTATGAACCTGCACGCCAAGGTCTCTTTTTTCAGCAACACTCCTTTAGACTTTACCATTAAGTGTATAAGTCCTGCTAAGATTTGCTTTCCCAAAATGCAGCACCTCACATTTATCTAAATTAATCTCCATATGCCACTCCTCAGCCCATTGGCCCACCTGATCAAGATCCGTTATAATCTGAGGAACCTTCTTCGCTGTTCACTACACCTCCAATTTTGGTGTCATCTGTAAACTTACGAACTAACTCCTATGTTCACATTTAAATCATTTACATAAATGACCAATGGTATTGGACCCAACACTGATCCTTGTGGCACACCACTGGTCACAGGCCTCCAGTCTGAAAAACAATCCTCCACCACCAGTCTTCTACCTTTGAGCCAGTTCTGTAGCCAAATAGTGAGTTCTCCCTGTATTCCATGAGATCTATCCTTGCTCACCAGTCTCCCATGGGGAACCATGTCGAATGCCTTACTGACGTCCATATAGGTCACATCTACCGCTCTGCCCATATCAATCCTCTTTGTTACTTCTTCAAAAAACTCAATCAAGTTTGTGAGACGTGAGTTCCCATGCAAAAAATCATGTTGACTATCCCTAATCAGTCCTTGCCTTCCAAAATACATTTAAATCCTGTCCCTCAGGATTTCCTCCAACAACCTGCCCACCACCAACATCAGGCTTACCAATCTGTAGTTCCCTGGCTTGTCCTTACCACCTTTCTTAAATAGTGGTACCACATTCGCCAACCTCCAGTCTTCTGGCACCTCACCTGTGACTATCGATGATACAAATATCTCAGCAAGGGGCCCAGCAATCACTTCTCTAGCCTCCTACAGAGTTCCAGGGTACACCTGATCAGATCCTTGGGATTTATCCATCTTTATGCATTTCAAAACATGCAGCACCACCACCTCTGCATTATGGACATTTTTCAAAATGTCACCATCTGATTCCCTCCATTCTATATCTTCCATGTCCTTCTCCACGGTAAACACTGATGCAAAATACTCATTTAGTATCTCCCCCATCTCCTGCGGCTCCACACAAAGGTCGCCTTGCTGATCTTTGAGGGGTCCTATTCTCTCCCTAGTTACCCTTTTGTTCTTAATTAACATAATGTCCAACAGCAAATACTAATCTACTTCTGGAGATACAGATTTTGAAACTTATTTATATCTTTGGCTTGGAGAAGCCAGGGTATCTCAGCATAGCAGTTATGAGTTTCACCACATTATCAAACTGCCTGGAAACCACCATGAAGGTTCCATTAGTCTGCTCTTCTCATTGTGTAAATAATCTCTAGCTTCTAACTGGAACAGGGTCTAAACACATCATTCTCAGGCTGGCAGGTTATTACTACAGGGATACAGCAGGGACAGTTCTAGGTCTACAGCTGTTCATAATGTTTATAAATACTTTTGAATGTTAGGATCAGTTTTTATATTGTTGAAGAAACCTGTTTGGGAACGTAAGTTGTGAGGAGACTATAATAGGTTTCAAGAAGACTTTACAGGCTAAGTGAATGGGTTATAACATGGCAGAAAAAATATAAATGTGAACAATTATGAAGCTATTCACTTTGGTGGTAAAAACAAACTGCAGGATATTTCATAAATGATGAAGGATTGGAATGTGTGGGTGTTCAAAGGGATTTGGCTGCACTTGTCCACGAATCATTAAATGGTAGTCTGCAGGGGCGGCAACCTCTTAGGAAGGTAAACAATATGTTGACCTCCATTGCAAGGGGTTTTGAGCACAGAAATAAAGATGTCTTGCTGCAGGTATTGCACACAATTTTGATCTCCTTAACTAAGAAAGAATATCATTGCAATAGACAGAGTTTAACCAGGTTAATTTTTGGGATATCTGGACTGTTTTATGCAAAGAGATTGAAGATATTGGGACTGTTTTCTTTAGAGCTTCAAAAAATGGGAGGTGATCTCATTCAGACTTGTGGACGTTCCATAGGTCATGACAGGATCGATGCTTTCCCCTGGCTAGTGACTCTTGCCTCAATGTCATAATCTCTAATAAGGTAGGCCATTTAAGACAGAGGTGAGGAGGAATTCCTTCTCTTAAAGGGTCATGAATCTTTGGAATTCTTTACACTTCAGGGAGCGATGGAAGGTCAATTATTGAATGGGTTCCAAACAAAAATTGATAGGTTTCTGGAGACTAAAGACACTAAGTGACATAGAGATAGTGCAGGAAAATGGTTTTGGAAATTATCAGTTATGATCCAAAATGGCTGGGCAAGCTCAATGTACTGAATGGCCTACTCCAGCTCCAATTGCAAGAACTGTCTGATGATCTGCTGTACCATTCTTCTTCGCCTCAATTTTTGACCCCTTTAGTCCTTTCTGCTTTCATTTGGCAGTTTGCACAGAGATTAATATGTCACAAAATTAGATAATATTTCTAATGAGCAAATAACGTAACACACTAAAAGTTTTCATATACAATCATTATCTGAGGAAAACAATTTATTATAAAGTATAGTCATTACCATTTCTGATTTGGACTCTTCTACTCTCTCCTTTGATTAGCTATATCTTTCTAACCAAGGGGCACATACATTGGATATTGATGCTTGTCCTAACACTTCTAGCCCCATCAATTCAACAAAATACAATTAACTAAGATGTCTGATTTGTATTTTTCAGGTACACAAAACCTTTACAAGTGTACTACCAAACAACACTACAATAGCTGGAAAATGTGTGAAGTACCATTATTGTATGCATTTAATTAGAATTTGAACAGCACATCAATAGTCTGCTGGCATGAATAACAAGTCCTGGTTAGACTTATCAAGTTCATGGATGTGAAAAATGATAGAAAAGCAAAAAACAAAACTACTTACACTTTTCATCTCAGTGAGATGACTTGTAATTGTTTGGGAGAGATGAAAAATCAAAAAATATCAGAGCAAGTTGAAAGAAATCTTCTCTAACCACGATAGGCAACCAAAAATAATGTAGCTCTTTCTGACTCTAATAAATGTTACTTCATTTCTCACTCAACCTTCTGAATAATTGAGTATACTGTATCTGTTTTGAAAGAAATCTACCTGAATGTACATTGTGTAGTGTCACAAAGCTGGTCCCTTTTTTCTGAAAGCCATTCCTTTTGTCAAGGATACTGCGTCCTTGGTTTTTTTTCAGAGGTGTCATAAACCAGCTTCTGGTTCCAATCAGACAGGTTTGGTACAGAGATTAAAGGGTATTGAGATGGCTTTTTGTTTCTATGTAAACAAATGAGACTTCAGGCCAAAATGATCATGTTTTAGAAGTGACCTGTATAATGAAAAGGGAGTGCTCAGCTCTCTAGCTGAGCAGTTCAGTTCAGAACTGGTTAGGCGTTCTACAGTGAGCTGTGTGGAAACTCCCTCTCTCTCTCTCTCTCTCTCTCTCTCTCTCCTCTGCCCTTTTAACTTCAACCTGTAAATGTATGTTCCATTTATACTGGGGTTTTTAAGGGGGTTTGCTTATTGAGAAGGATGTGTATATTCAGAACAGCACAGTTACGTCTAATTTGGATAGACTGCGTTCTGTATGTGTTCTTTATTCTGTTCTTTGTGTTTCATTGTGTAATTTTGTGAATACATTTCTGTCTGTTTTAAAATCTAGTAGTCAACCTAGCTAGCTTACTCACTGTACACTTACTGAAACAAATTGCAAAGTTATGGTCTGGGTTGCCTGCTCAAGAATGTTTTGAGTGGTCTGGCCTAGTCCATAACAGACTGGGGGTTCTTTGAGGCATTGTACCAGCGAGTGGTAGGTGCTGGTGACTTTATTTCAGGTGTGGATTTGGTTGGGTAGACAAAGCTTGGGATAGTAATAGCTCTTTCAGTCACCACAAGTTTTCTGGAAGTGGATGTGGTGACTTTGGAAGGTTTTCAAAAGGTGAATAAGACCAAGCTGCAGGAATTAGTGGACACGCTGGAATTGGAACTGCCTGCTTCTGTGAGGAAAGGAGAGATCATTACAGCAGTAACTCAGTATTTAAACTTGCTGGAGAAACCATCAGAGTCTATAGAGAATGGCAAGAATTCAATTGCAAATGAAACGGCTTGGGTTGGAGGAAAGAGATAAGGAAAGGACAACAGAAATGAAACAGTTTGAGTTACGATTAGAAGCAGAAGAGAGGGAAAAAGAGAGAGCAGCAGCAAAGAGGGAAAGAGAGCAGCAAAATAGACAGAAGAAGAGGGAGCAGCAGAAGAGAGAAAAAAAGAGAGTTTTTGAACTTCAGAAACTGACACTTAAGGAAAGGCAGCTTGACAGGCTGGAGATAAAGGCTGAGAGTAGACGTAATGAGGAAGAGAGTGAGGATGAGCCTGGTAGTCAGAAGCCTAGTGAGAAACTGTTTATGTATGTCCAAGCATTGCCTAAATTTGATGAGAAAGATGTGGAAGCCTTTTTCATCTCATTTGAAAATATGGCTAAAGAAATGCAGTGGCAAATGACAATATGGGTTTTGTTGATCTGAACGAAGCTTGTAGTGAAGGACTAGTGAGGGATTTGCATCTCTATCAGAGGTAGATCCCAGTGAAGATCATAAGAATAACTTACCACAGGGTAAAAAAGAAACCCATGAGGGGGATAAAGAAGTTAAAAAGCTCCCATATTTTCATTGTAATAAAGTGGGTCACACAAAAGTGTTGGTGGGCTGGGAGAAAGCCAGATGTAGGAAAAACAGACAAGCCTGGAAGTTTTGTTGGACTAACAAAATGCACAAGGGACGTTAGACAACTGCTTCAGAGCATACAGAGGATCAGAAGTTGATTAAGGAGGAAGTGCCTGATCTGCTTAAAAATATACAAACAAAGGTAAAGTTTATTCACATAAGCCAGGAGCAGTAGGTAATGAGGTTACAATATTAAGGGACACAGGATCCTCTCAGTCTATGATGCTGAAGGATGAGGAGATATGTATTCCTGAGGGATTATTGCCAGAAAAGGTACTGATAACATGTATTCATGGCGAGACAAAAAGTGCTCAGTTATGTAAAGTGAGGTTAGAGAGTCCAGAGAAGAGTGGGGAATTTGTAGTAGGAGTACTGGACAAACTCTCAGCTCCAGGAATACAATTTGTCCTTGCAAATTATATAGCTGATTCACCGGTAGGCGCGCTGCCTACTCTAGTTGAAAAGCCTGTTGAGCCTGAAGAAATTAAGGATGCTTATCCAGGAATATTCCAGATTGTGTGAGCACAAGATCACAGAGACACAAGTTGAAGCGGGAGAGAACAAAAGGCACAGATAAGGAAGCTTTATCTGCAATTTATTTTGATCAGATAAGTGGGACAGAGCAGGAACAACTAGATAAATGTACAAGTATCTTTATCTCTGTTAAGCTTATTGAGTTACAACAGAAAGATGAAAAGTAAAACGGTTGTATCAAAAGGCGTTTACAGAGAAGGCGAGTGAATGCATCCCTGTGTGTTATTACTTAACAAATGATGTCTAAATGAGGAAATGGAGATCATACATTCGAGCAGATGGGAAACAGGCAGAGATTCATCAAATTGGTTTGCCAGTAGGGTCTAGAAAGGAGGTGCTGCGAGTGGTGCATTAGGTATTACGTGGAGATAATTTAGGGGTGAGGAAAACACAGGCTAAAATGCAAACACATTTTTGCTGGTCTGGACTACAAAAGGATGTAGTTGAATTTAACCAAATGTGTCATACACGACAGCTAATCGGAAAACCACAGGCAGTAATACAACCTTCTCCTATAATACCTATTACAGCATTTGAGGAACCTTTTGCAAGAGTCTTGATTGATTGTGTAGATCCCCTACCTCAAACAAAAAGTGGGAACAAGTATTTATTAACAATAATGGATGTGTCGACTAGATTTCCCAAGGCAATCCCATTACGTAATATCACAGCTAAAAGAGTTGTAGAAAAATTACTTAAATTGTTTGCTAGATACAGACTACCAATAGAGATCCAGTCAGATCAAGAATCAAACTTCACATCCAAACTATTCAAGGAGATTATGGATAACTTGGGAATAAAGCAATTCAAATCTACTGTGTACCATCGAGAATCGCAGGGAGCACTAGAGAGATGGCATCAAACACTGTAGACCATGTTGAAGGCTTATGGTCAGAATTATCCAGTTGTTTGCGATAAGGGAGTTTTGTTTTTACTTTTTGCGATCAGAGATGCACCAAGTGAATCGACTGAATTCAGTCCATTTGAATTAATTTTTGGGTATGAAGTAAGAGGACCGTTAAAATTGATTAAGGAGAAATTAATAAGTCAGAATTCAGAGATCACCTGCTTGGACTATGTGTCAAATTTTAGAGAACGATTAAATAGAACTGGAGAGTTGGCTAGATAGCATTTAAAGGTATCACAGCATACAATGAAACAGGAAGCAGATAATAAATCACAAATTTACAATTTTGCAATTGGGGATAAGGTATTTGTGTTCCTTGCAGTAACAGGTGAGCCTTTAAAGGAAAGGTTTAATAGACCATATCAAATCGAGAGGAAATTGAGTGAGGTGAACTATTTGATAAGGTCTCCAGACAGGAAGAAATCTCACAGAGTGTGTCATTGAATATGCTTAAAAGGTATTTTGATAGGGAAGGAAAGCAAGAGGAGAAGGTGTTAATGATTACAGCACAGAAGGAAGAACCAAGTTCAGAGGATTCTGAATTGGATGTTCCTCAAATCAAATTGGACAATGAGGAAGTTGTCTAAAATTGGGAGAAATTATTGAGTTACCTTCCACAAAAAAATCAAAATGACCTGAAAGAGTTATTACTATCACATGGGGAGATACGTGGAAATAAACAGGAAAGTACTAACCTAATTGTGCATGATGTAGATATAGGAGATGATGTTCAGATTAAGCAATATCCTTATTGGCACAACCCTCTAAAGTTGGCACAGGTTCAGAAGGAGATAGAGTGCATGCTCCATGTTGGCATAATTGAAGTGAGTTACAGTGATTGGAGCTCACCTATAGTCATGACTTTATTCCTGATGAAGGGCTTTTGCCCGAAACGTCGATTTCGAAGCTACTTGGATGCTGCCTGAACTGCTGTGCTCTTCCAGCACCACTAATCCAGAATATAGTCATGATGCCAAAGCCAGATGGTACCCAATGGTTATGTGTGGTCTATTGCAAAGTCAACGCCGTTATGAAAATTGATGCATGTCTAATTCCATGGTTGGAGGACTGTGTCGGAAATGTGGGACAAGCAACTTATATTTCGAAGTTGGACTTGCTCAAAAGCTACTGGCAAGTAGCTCAGTCAGAGAGAGCAAAGGCAATTTCGGCTTTCGTAATGCTAAATTCACTATGTGAGTTCAAAGTCATGCTATTTGGTACGAAAAACGCTCCTGCCACATTTCAGAGACTGAGTAATAAGGTTATTGCTGGATTACCCAATTGTGTAGTGTATATTGATGACCTGGTAATTGTTAGTTATGAAATGGTCATGAAAGGACCATTTATAGCATTTATCGGACTTGTTCAATTGACTCCGGAAGGCAGGCTTGGTGGTAAACCTAGCTAAAAATCAATTTGCCAAAGCCCAAGTCACCTTCCTGGGCCATGTTATTGGACACAGACAAATGGCCCCATGGGATGTGAAAATGGAAGTATTTGGGGAATTTTCCACACTGTTGACAAAATTGCAGTACAATAGTTCATGGGATTGAGTGGATTTTACCGAAGGTTTGTGTTGAACTTTGGCAGTATGGCTGCTCCACTCACCGAATTGTTAAAAAAGGGCATTTGACAGCTTAAAAACTGTGTTAACCACTGCCCCATTGTTAGCACAACCGGAATTACACAAATTATTTCACGGTGTGTATCGATGCCAGTGATGTGGGTGTCGGTGCGGTGCTCCTGCAGGAGGATGATGAGGGAGTAGAAAGACGCATTGGGTATTTTTCCAGGAAGTTGAACGTTCATCAACAGAAATATTCAATGATGGAAAAAGAGACTTTAAGCTTGGTGTTGGCAATACCAGCAATGCATCTGAGACAATCGTACACACTGATCATAACCCATTGACATTTGTAGAATAATTTAAGGACAAAAATGCCAGACTGTTTAGATGGAGCATGTTGTTGCCACCGTTCAATTTGACAGTTGTGCATGGGGCAGGTCACAAGAATGTGATTGCTAATGCATTATCGAGTTTTGAATGAGATACTGGGGGGTGTTCGTTGGTGGGTGTGCCACGGCCTGAATTCGCAAGTTGTTGTGCATGTTTGCATGAGTATATTTAATATAGTGTATGTACGTGTTTTAGACTACTAAGCAGTTTGCTTTTGAAGGGTTTTAAAAATCTTTTGGTATTGATGGCTTTTTTTTAAGGGGGGAGGTGTCGAAAGCTGGTCCCTTTTTCCTAAAAGCTGTTCCTTTTCTCAAGGATACTGTGTCTTTGTTTTGTTTCAAACGGATCATTAACCAGCTCCGGTGCTGATTAGACAGGTTTGGTACAGAGATTAAAGGGTATGGAGAGGCCTTCTTGGTTTTCTGTAAATAGATGAGACTTCAAGCCAAAGTTGTCATGTTTTAGAAGTGACCTGTACAATGAAAAAGGAGTGCTCAGCTCTCCAGCTGAGCAGTTCAGTCCAGAACTGGTTAGGAGTTCAACAGTGGGCTGTGTGGAATCTCTCTCTCTCTCTCTCTCTCTCTCTCACTCTCTCTCTCCTACCTTTCTAACTTCAACCTGTATGCATGTATTCCATTTGTACTGGTTTTTAAGGGGGTTTGCTTATTGAGAAGGAAGTGTATATTCGGAACAGCACAATTAAGTCTAATTTGGATAGACTGAGTTCTGTAGGGGTTCTTTATTCTGTTCTTTGTGTTTCATTGTGTAATTTTGTGAATAAATTCCTGTCTGTTTTAAAACCTAGTAGTCAACCTAGCTAACTTACTCCAGGTAACTTTCACTGTACACTTACCGAAGCAAATTGTAAAGTTATGGTCTGAGTTGTCTGCTCAAGAATGTTTTGAGTGGTTTGGCCTAGTCCATAACAGTATTTATACTATTATGTATTTTGTAAAGAAAGATAATCTGTCTTTAAAATTGATCCATTTGGGGAAGATGGTGGCCTAATTACTAGACTATTAATCTCAAGATCCACATAATATTTTGGGTTTGAATCCCACCACAGCAGATAGGGAATTTGAATTTATCGCCAAATATAGAATGAGGAGTTGAATAAGGACCATAATACTGTTGCCGCTTGTTAGAGAAAATTCCATCTGGTTCAGTAATGCCCTTTAGGAAAACAGTTTGTTTTCCTTATCTGGTTTGGTCTAACTATGACTCCAGACTCACAGCAATGTAGTTGAGTCTAACTGCCGTCTGGGCAATTAGCAATGGGTAATCAATGCTAGTCTATCCAGTGATGCCCACGTCCCGTGAATGAATAATAAAAATAGGTCTTACAAAATACGCGAAGAAGGCACATGACTTAGAGTTAAAAAATTATAGAGATGTACAGCATGGAAACAGACCCTTTGGTCCAACTCATCCATGCCGACCAGACGTCCTAAAGTAATCTAGTCTCATTTGTCAGCATTTGGCCCGCATCCCTCTAAACCCTTCCTATTCATAAACTCATTCAGATGCCTTTTAAATGTTGTAATTGTACCAGCCTCCACTATTTCATCTGACAGTTCATTCCATACATACACCACCCTCTCCATGAAAAAGTTGCCTGTTAAGTTCCTTTTAAATTTTTCCCCTCTCACCCTAAACCTATGCCCTCTAGTTCTGGATTTCGCCACCCCAGGGAAAATACCTTGTCTATTTATTCTATCCATGTCCCTCATGATTTTATAAGGTCACCCCTTAGCCTCTGATGGTCCAGCTCAAACTCTCCAACCCTGACAACATCCTTGTAAACATTTTCAGAACACTTGCAAGTTTCACAGCATCCTTCTGATAGCAGGGAGACCAGAATTGCATGCAATATTCCAAACTCTTGTGAATTCAACTGGAACCAAGAACAAACAGTTGAAACATGTTACTTTCAGAGTGAACAACAAAAGACAATTGAATCATTCAAAGATTCCAGGACTTCACCATTAAAGCCTCAAAAAGGAGGACATCACAAGGAATTGCAGCATAATTGACTTTGTTTTGTGGAATAATCATGTATGAAAATTAGCATTTTCAGCCATTTTGTTTGATAGAGGTAAAGCTAGGTGGAAACAACAATTTTGAATAGAATTATCTGAACACAATGAGAGGGACATATTAGAAACAACTATTACTTTTCATCAGGAATTCAGATAGTGACAACGAGGAGTACTGGGTGGAACTAGAAAAGCCACTGGTGTGGCAAAGAAGCATCTCCCTTGCAGATCCATTCAGTTCACCTGTGAGAGAAACCTACAACTATTCAACTTCAGAAACCATCGCATCTTCTGAATCTGACTTCAAGTTTACAATTCCTTCTCTTCAGAAAAAAATCCTCATGCAAGCCAGGCTTGCAATGTTTTGGGGATTGCTCATATTTTTATTTTCTTAATAAACTTGTGTCTTCACTTATTTTAATTTTTTTCATGTCAGTATCTTAGCTAGAAACCTTATAACTCTTTAGTTAAGTAATTTCCAGCAATAGTTGTGCAATAAATTAACCTTTCGTCTTGTTGGAAACATAAAGCTGTGCTATGGATTTGAAATACTCAAAAAGTAAAAGGCATTGCTGTTTGAGCTGAAACTAATTTTTAGCTCATGAACCACTCTAAGGTGGTTCTAACATTTGGAACATGGCTGTGACAAAAGATATGCTACAGATACAGGGGGCATCAGAGTTGATGGTTTAATGCCTGAAAAGTGAATTGTCAGCCATTCAAATTGGGAGGTCACATTGATTGCCCCTTTAATATTCAAAGCTTGCCTAATGCATCTTCATACCACTTTCCCTTGCTGCCAGTGTTGTGGTGTTATGCGATCATGTTGATCACTGTCATGATTGAAATGAGGTCAGGGAAGTGGATCTCATAAAATATGAGTTCCCTGATTGGGGCTGTTAATCCAGTCCAGTCAGGGAGCCCTGGCTGACAGATAAAAACAGCAATGTCAGACATCTTGTTCACTCTGAGAGGTGACTCTGAGGGAGCTGGATCAGTGTCAAGGCCCTACGTATAAATAAAGGGTGACATGAGGTGGAATACCAGCCACTGTGGAGTTATTTCAGTGAACTGGGTGACTGCTTCACAGAATACCTACCTTCTCCCACAAAAAAAGACCCTGAGCTTCCAGTTGTCTGCCACTTTAACACAGCACCTTTTTCCCTGGCCAACATCTCTGCCTCAGTTTGCTACAGTGCTCCTGTGAAGCTAAATAGAAACTGGAAGAACAGCACCTCGTTTTCCACTTGGGAACCCTGCAGCCGTCCTGACTCAATATCAAGTTCAATATTTTTAGTGTCTGAACTCTCCCATGTCCTCGCCCCCTACCCCACACACTAGGTCTTGTTATCACATAGTCTGCCATTACACACTACTATTTGTTAGCCATTAACAGTGTCCATTAACAGCTATTTACCCTCCTAGCCAGATCGTTAACCACTCCTTTGTCTGTCCATCTGTTCTCTCTCTCTGGGCTCTATTCCACCTATTGTTTACTTCTTACCTCCCTCCTCCTACCCTATCTTCTGTATAAAAAACAACATTTTCCTGGCTATCATCAGTTCTGAGGAAGGGTCACTGGACCCAAAACGTTAACTCTGATTTCTCTTCACAGAGGCTGCCAGACCTGCTGAGCCTTTCCAGCAACTTCTGTTTTAGTTTCTGATTTTTGGCATCTGCGGTTCTTTCGGTTTTTAAGTGAATTATTTCAGTCACCTTGTTTTGTTTTGGGGTCTAGGATGGCCTTTGGAAACAGATTTCCTGCACATGTATGGCCAAATCCTATCTTTGTTTCAAGGATTGATCTTGAAGCATTAGTCAGAAGAAAGTGTAGGGGAATGGGTCTGGGTGGGTCGATGTGGACTTATTGGGCCGAAGGGCCTGTTTCCACACTGTAGGGAATCTAATCTAATCTAATCTAACTATTATATGCAAACATTCCATTCCTCAAACACCCAAGTATCTGGGCTAATATTAAATTATTGGTTACACCACAGCATCATGCTTCCAGTAGCATCTCATGTTTCAATCAATTTGAGACAAATTGGAGTCTGAGACCTTTGCAAAATGTATTTATAAATAAGCAGAATGTGCCATGCATATGTTGTCTAGTTATGCTTGGCCTGGCTTTGTGTGGTCTAACCTGTTTTCTTGCAATGATGCTGAAAGCTGCTCTAAAAATAGCCCAGCAAACGTGGTTTTATTTTTACACGCTCCTCCTGGGCTAACAGCAAAGGTCCGGCTGATCCATTCCAAGATCAGTCAGGATCAACCATTCCACTGTCATTTTGTTAAATTTACAGGCTTGTCATTAAGAGTATATGGTGCAGTGATAGTGTCTCTACCTCTGAGCTGGGAAGTTTGGGTTCAAGTTTCAACCTGCCATGGAGCTGTGTCATAGCTTTCCTGAAACATGAAACATTAACTGTTTCTCTCTCCATACATGCTGACAGACACATCGATAGGCCACATGGTTTACTCCTGGCTCTGTGTTCATTTGGAATGGAAACTGATCCTGGAAGTATGATTGGAATTGGCAGCAGGAATGGAATTAGTGGTCATACCAGAGATTAAGATTAGTATACTTTTACTATCCTAAACTGGACAGAGGCAGATTGGCTTAGAGGGACATGTAAATTATCTGAAGTTGATTTTAGTTGGTGTAAAAGTGGTATTAAAAGAATCTCCAAATTGTTTACTGAAGTTGGTCACTAGCCAACCTATCTTTGAAGTTGACAAAATGTTTGAATTCAAACTTTGTTCCTGCCAATCCATTGCTGTGCCAGTTCCATTTGTGGCCTCACACTAATCCTAAACCCATTACCTATTTCAATTATGCTCTCTCCTAAATGGCATCATTTTACAGACTTTTTTTTAGGTGTAGCATCTTAGCAAGCCCAGGCTCGGGTTTTCAACTCAAACCAATAGTTAATGAGTGCGCATTTACAGGATGTGTTGTTTTTGCGTATTTCCTAAGAGTTGAGGTTTCAGTGGGTCAATTTGTTGCAAGATTAAATTGGATGAAGTTGTGATGGGTGACATTGGACCACATTACAGAAAAGAGTTTGATCTGGTATGTCTGCTGAATTGTGTTTTTTTCAGTACATATGACCCAAAGTATGTCAAAATAAAGCAAAAGATTGAGGAACTTCAAATGCAAATTCTGTTTAAACATAGCAATGTTTTGTGATCTGTGTTAATGACACTGTACCAGGTAGCATTCTTCAATCCAATGAATGTTTAAAGCATTTTAAATTGTTGCTGCATTGCACAATTTTGTGAAAGATGTTACCAGTACTAATGTGAACCTTGAATTACTGAAGTATCACCAAAACCATTGCGTTTGAATGTAATTTACTTAACAATTACATGCAAAGCAAAAACCTTGGCACTATTCTTCCTACTTTCTCTTTTATATTTTCTTAAATATACGTTTTCTCTTTGTTTACAATTGTACAGGAAAGTATATTTTAGTATCAGGCAATTTACCAGTTTGTTAAATGGGAATGATGTTATGGATTCAATACATATTAATATTAATTCAACTTCCTCAAAGCAGATCTTTATAATTAGAATGTGTTGATCCGGCTCTTTCTTCCAAATTAGATAAAATAGCTGAGCAGCTGGTTCACAGTTTAGTGTCTCATTTACATATGAAGCAAAGCCATTATTTGTTAGTCGTGTGATATATCAGAAACAGAATTAAGGAAGCATTGGAGACAAATTCTGTGAAGCAATTTTACTCTTCCTGCTTTATGGTATAACTTGTTATCACCTTCATCAACCCTGCTTATTGTTCTTTTATGCAGTCAAGATGACAATGCAGTGCTGAGCAATGTTATTGATAATGGTTCCTCTTCAATGAAACAGTTCATTGTCCTGGCCACACAATCTACATGTCCAGTTTATTAAAATAAATGACAAAAAATGTAAGTGCAGCATTATAGCAGAAACAGGAACAAGTGACAGCTGTCATTCAGCTATGTAGTCAGGAAACAAGGGGGCAGCTTTATATCACAAATCCTGCATTTAGATATGTCACAGCTGATTTCTTATTCACTCATGCTTAAGGCAGAGCAGTGCTCACAGTAATTCCTGGTTTTTCATTTATTAATTTAAATCAATTACCTGTGGTGTTTGTACTTGCGGGAAAAGGGTAATCAAAAATCTATTGCTAATGGAGTGGGCAGTGTAAGGAAGAAATGCATTTTGCACATCATGTAGGAATATGACTGCTTGAATTCTGCTGTCAGTCTTTATAATATTTGCAAGTCATGGTGATGCCCATAATTATAATCTCATCAGGGACCTCTAGGGTGGATGGAAGGCATCTGCACACAACTCTCCCACTGCTAATTTCAATCTACAACACAGAAATGACCGAACCCATGCTGTAATCTGTTAAAATTCGTGACGCCAAGAGCTATCCCCAACATCACTAGTTAAAGTAAAAATTGACAACATTTTTTAAAAAGTCTAACAGAGAATAATTAACTGACAACTATTGACAACTCCTTTCTCTAACCTATCTTTTAATTTCCCTTCTATAGTTTTGGTCCGATAAAACCCCGATTAAGATCTACCAAAAAATTCAAATTTTAAAACCAACCAGTTGTTGAATCTTATCTTTGTATCTTCCTGTGTCTTCTTTATCTCTTCTTAGGGTTTCTGTTTCACAGGTCATTGATAGATAAAGGTACCTTTAAGAGAGCTATTCTGTGGGCAGTCTGCATATGTCGGTGGCTTGGCAGTTCTCCCACAAATGTCCCGCTTTTCTTGGTCTTATGCCCTAAAGCATTGGATCATTTCATTTGGTTTAATATTGTCAAAATACCAAATTCAAACTTGATTGGAGTTTAGTATCTTGGGGCATAATTTAAGCTGATTGGCTGAATTTGAATTTGTTTTTGTCTCATAGTAACCCAGGTACTGCTAGCTGCTGAACCAAATGTTCCATTGAAAAATCTCCAGCAGTCTGCGTGCTTGCTAAGTCCTTCAACTCTCTTAAAGGTATCGTATGCCTTATATCTTCATAACATCTCCCCCTTAAGAAAAAATGAACCGTGATAATGAAAACATGGCTTTTTTTCTCTCTATTCTTTAAACACTTTACCATAACATACTGATAACTTTAATCTAAGTTCACCTTAACTTCTTCCCATACATATATATAAAACATTGGATAAATACAGATTTCATCTAAACTTTATCAGTAAAAGCCGTAATAACACATCTGTGATTACATTCTTATGGCCCGCTACATGTACGATTTTTAAATTAAAAGTCTGTAACAGAAGACTCCAACAAAATAGTCTCATATTCTTACTTTAAAGCATTCTAAGAATGTAAGAGGATTGTGATCCGTGTACACAGTCATCTCCGACACATTGTTTGTCACATGCACATTAAGATGTTGCAAGGCCAATATCAAACTCAACAGTTCTTTTTTGATCATGGAGTATTACCTGTGGTGGATGTTCAGTTTCTTTGAAAAGTAACCAACTGGCAGTTCAATCTTATCTTCATCTTCCTGTAACAGTACAGCTCCAACTCCTATGCCACTAGCATTGATGGTGACTTTAAAATGTTTTGAAAAGTTTGGTGTAGCTAAAACTCATTTGGTGGTTAATATTGCTTTCAAATGGTTGAATGCCTCCTGCACCATTACATCAAACAGGGCGTCTGCTAACTGAAGCTCAACTCCTTCATCTTTCTCTTTACTTTTTGCTTTGTGCTGTGATTTATGATAGTAGGATCTGGTTTCTCAACAGTCTGGGAAAATACCAGGGTATTCCCGTTTTAATTTCTCAGTTTCTTGGTCTTCCTTGGGATTCTCCACAACAAGGGGTTTCACTTCCACCTTGAATTCTGTCAAATCATTCCCAAGAATAAACTGTATTCCTGGAACTGACACTTTGTCAATCACTCCCATTGTTATTTCCCCAGTCTTGAGTTGGCACTCCAACCTGATCTTACATAGGGGAATGCTAAATTTCTGTCCATCTATTTCACAAATTACCACACTCTTGGGTAACAGATCAGAAAGAGAACAAATTTGCTCATCTTTTACTAAGAGCAACTGGTTAGATCCTGTAAATCTCAAAATTATAACTTCTTGCCCTTCTCCCCCATTCTTCCTGAGTAAACTTTACTCACAGTGGTGAATTCCTTGTAGAGATCAGGTACTAACTCCATACCCAGCCCTGTCTAGGCTGTGCACTCTCCTGCAGCTTCTCGGCTCTTCTTGAGGTCTCCTTTACTAACTTCACAATGCCACCGGCTTAGCTTCTTTTACCACATCTTTTCCCATAGTACCTTTCTTTAATGACCAGCACTGTGACTTTATATGTCCCACTTTTCCACAGTGGAAACACCTGAAGCCTTTCACCTCCTTTCCATCCTTTTGGGCTTCTTTTTTAACCTGTGTAAATTCTTACCAGTGTTCACTACACTTTCTTTCATAATGTAGGATCCCTCACATGACAAAATTCTAGCCAGGAGCTTGTCTTATGCACCAACATGTACTCATCTGCTAATTCTGCTTCCCTTCTCACTTTCCAAAATTTCTGTTCCTCCACGTGAATTCTTATCACCTCTGGAAGTGAGTTTTTAAACTTGTCCAGCAGAATAATCTCGTGTAGAGCCTCAAAGTTCCGATCTATTTTTAAAGCACACACCCATCTATCAAAATGACTTTATTTAATTCTTTCGAACTCAGCATAAGTCTGAACTGGTTCCTTCTTTATGTTTCAGAACCATTGTCTATATGTTTCTGGAACCAATTCATATGCACTTAAAATAGCTTGTTTAACAGCTTCACAATCTCTTGACCACTGATCTGACAGCACAGCAACTACCTCACGAGCTCTGCCTACCAGTCTGAACTAACTGAACTAGCATTATCCATTAATCCTTGGACCACTACATTTGCCTAGCCAATTTTTCAAATGAAATAAAGAAGGCTTCAGCACCTTTCTCATCAAAATGTGGCAGAGTTTTGACATATTTGTATCACTACCTTCTCTTTTAATCTTCATCCTGTTAACTTCACTTTGATGACTAAGTTGCAACTTCACAAATTCAAATTCTCTCTCTTTTTGTCTGTCCCTTTCTTCTATATTTCTTTGCTCAAGTAAGAATCTTCTCTCTCTGTTTTTTCCTCTCTCTCTTTTTCCTTTCTGTCTCTCTCCTCTCTCTCTTTTTCTCTCTCTCTCTTTCCTCTCTCTCTCTCTTCATTTATTTTCTCATTCCATTCTCCTCAATTGTAATTTAAGTTTTTCTACCTCTACTGCACTTGTCTGTTTCTCTGACATACCAATCTGTTTGAGTAACTCCCTTACAATTTCAGCTTTACTTTTGTCCTTGGCTAAACCCAAATCTAACTTCTTTGCTAATTCTAAAAGTATGGCCTTTTTCTTTCATTCTAAATTTTCTCATCAAATTTAGCAATTTTAAGAGCCACTTCTCTCACTTATAATTTAATCCAACCATAAGTCACCGAAATTAAACAAATTGTTTCACCTACATTTTATTTAAACATCTAGGACACTAACATGCAAGTGTTTAAATCTACTGGGATGTTTGTATCCGCAAATTTATTCAAATCGAACCTCGGATGAAAGCTCCCAAATTATTACAACACGGAGTAAATGCTCCTGCTAATTTAAACCTGCAACACAGAAATGGTTTAACCCATGCTGTACTCTGTTAAAAATTGAGAGGCCAAGAAATATCCCAAAGGTCACTATTGAAAGCAAAAATGTAACAACTTTTTTTTACAAGTCTAACAGAGGATGATTAACTAACAACTATTTACAACTCCTTTCTCTAACCTATCTTTTACTTTCCCTTCTATCATGCTGGTCTGATAAAACCTCCCGATTAAGATTTATCAAACCATTCAAATTTCCAAAGCAGCCAGCTGTCAAATATTATCTTTGTCTCTTCCTCTGTCTTCTTCTGTCTTCTTCTAAGGGTTTCTGTTTCATAGTTCGTTGATAAATAAAGGTACTTTAAGAGACCTATTCTGCGGGCAGTCTGCAGATGTTGGTGGCTTGGCAGTTCTCCTCCAGCTATTCCATTTTTCCCGGTCTTATACCCAAAGCATTGGATCGTTTCATTGGTTTTAATATTGTCAAAATACCAAATTCAAACTTGATTGGAGTTTAATTGGGGCATAATTTGAAATGATTGGCTGAATTTGAATTTGTTTTTGACTCATGGCAACCCAGGTACTGCTAGCTGCTGAACCAAACATTATGTCGTAAATTCTCCAGCATTTTGCATATTTGCTAAGTCCTTCAACTCTCTTAAAAATACTGTACCCCTTACACCTTCATAACAGGTCAGGAAAAGTTAAGGCTCCTCCTCTGGAGGTATAAGGTGGTTGCATCCAGTTGGCCCTGTTGCGAAATGTGCTGTATATATTTATATGGAATCTCCTGCCAATACACTGGAACAGGATGTTGGTGCCACTGATGACATCACTGTTACTCACATCACAGTGAAACAAGAAGTTTG
Source organism: Chiloscyllium punctatum (assembly GCF_047496795.1). NCBI lineage: Eukaryota > Metazoa > Chordata > Chondrichthyes > Orectolobiformes > Hemiscylliidae > Chiloscyllium > Chiloscyllium punctatum. The sequence goes on along the minus strand of NC_092775.1, from coordinate 46,460,403 downwards.
TGCTGCTGATGCACCTTGTTGGTGTACCCTGCCTTCCTTCCTGTTTTCCACTTCATTCACTGTGGCCCTTCATTGCCATGTACCTACATCTTCCCTTCCTACCCCAGCCCCCTCCAAACACAATGGCCTTCTATTCATCCCTTTCCTGTGTGATTAAATACATGAGCTAATCTATTTAAATTAATACAGTATTGCTCTGCGTTTAGAGTGAATAAGCAAATAACCAGTCCTGTCATATCTAAATTCAGGATCATAACCTCGGCCTGCATTCTGAGCCAAGCTCCACTTCCACCAAATGCAGCTAAAAGTTTGTCCGATGTCACCAGGTACATCTCCATCGATATTATGCCAGGTGCTGTGAGGACTGGGGAAACAGGAACTCAATGCCTCAAACAATCACAAGACCATCAGCATGTGTGAAAAAAATAGGAGCAGCAGTATGCTACTCAGCTCCTCAAGCATATTTTCAAGGTGAAAGGAGAAAAATTTAAAAGGGACCTGAGGACTCTTTCACACAGAGTGTGGTTTGTGTGTGAAATGAACTGTCAGAAGAGGTGGTAGATGCAGGTACAGTTACAATAGACATTTGGACAGGTATATGAGTAGGAAAGGTATAGAGGAATATTGGCCAAATGCAGGCAAGTGGGACTAGTTTAGTTTGGGAAACCTGGTTGGCAGAGAAAATTTGGACCAAAGATTTTTTTTCTGCGCTGTATGAACACACGCACATACCATATACACACTCTCTCTCTCACACACACACTCTCACTCTCTCTCTCATACACACACACACTCTCTCTCAAATACACACACACACTCTCTCTCACACACACAAATACACACACACTCTCTCTCACACACACACACACACAAACACACACACACTCTCACACACACACACAGACACACACACACACACAAACACACACACACTCTCACACACACACACACCTTTCTCATGGCAGCAGCACATAGCCCTTATCTTCCAGGTATTTCAAAAATCTATCTACCACCTCTTTAAATGCTTTCAGTGATGTAGCCTCCATCGTTCTCTGGGGAACAGAATTGCAGACACGCACAACCCGCTGTGAGAACAAATTCTTTCAAATCTCAGTTTTAAATAAGTGTCCTCTTATTCTGGAACTATCGCTCTTTGTACAAAATTGTCCAACTGATGGAAATATCTTCTTAACATCTACCTTATTAAGCCCCCTCATGTTTTAATAAGATCATCCCTTATGCTTCTAAACTCTAACAAATAAGGGCCCAAACTGTTTAGCCACAATTGTTATGTCAGCCCCCTCAGCTCAGGAATCAGCTGAGTGAATCTCTGAGCTGTCCCTAAAGCCAATTCATCCTTTCTTAAATATAGACACCAAAACTGTATATATTGGTGAGGCCACTTTTGGAATACTGCGCAAAATTCTAGTCGCCCTTCGATAGGAAGGATGTTGTTAAACATCAGAGGGTGCAGAAAACATTTACAAAGAAGTTGTGGAAAGAAACGAAATAGGAATTGAGGGCAAATATCATACTTAAGAGTAGCAGGTGTTATGATAGTGGTAAAGGTAGATTATTAATATTCGACTTGCATTATATTATTGTTATACCTGAGAATTTCATTGACTAAACTGGTTTTAAAAAGGTGCTGAAAATGTGTTGCTGGAAAAGCGCAGCAGGTCAGGCAGCATCCAACGAACAGGAGAATCGATGTTTCGGGCATAAGCCCTTCTTCAGGGCTTATGCCCGAAACGTCGATTCTCCTGTTCCTTGGATGCTGCCTGACCTGCTGTGCTTTTCCAGCAACACATTTTCAGCTCTGATCTCCAGCATCTGCAATCCTCACTTTCTCCTCGATGGTTTTAAAAAGGGAAAAATACTGACCTAAAATGACTCCCTTGATGACCTGATAGTGGAATGACACCCAGGAATCCATAGTGAAATAAACAAAACCATCTGAACTGAAATTGCTACCTTTATCTGAAGACTTTGCACCTGGGCAATTGTCCATTTTAACTCATACTTATATGGTGATTTTACATACTGGGTAATGAAAGTCATTCTTAGAAGTTAGTCAACTTTGAAAGACAACAAATCAGAGTCAGACTGATACACTTAATGATAAGGTCCCAGGGAGTGTTACTGAACAAAGAGATCTTGGAGTGCAGGTTCATAGTTCCTTGAAAGTAGAGTAACAGGTAGATAGGATAGTGAAGAAGGCATTTGGTATGTTTTCTTTTATTGGTCAGAGTATTGAGTACAGGAGTTGGGAGATCATGTTGCACTTACACAGGACATTGGTTAGGCCACTTTTGGAATATTGCATGCAATTCTCGTCTCCTTCCTATCGGAAGGTTGTTGTGAAACTTGAAAACGTTCAGAAAAGACTTACAAGGATGTTGCCAGGGTTGGAGGATTTGAGCTATAGGGAGAGGCTGAGTAGGCTGGGGCTGTTTTCTTGGAGCGTCGGAAGCTAAGGGGTGACCTCATAGAGGTTTATATAATCATGAGGGGTATGGATAGGATAAACAAACAAGGTCTTTTCTCTGGGGTCGGGGAGTTCAGAACCAGAAGGCCTAGTTGTAGGGTGAGAGGGGAAAGGTACAAAAGAAACCTAAGGGGCAAACTTTTCATGCAAAAGGTGGTACGTGTAGAGAATGAGCTGCCAGAGGATGTGGTGGAGGCTGGTGCAATTACAACATTTAAAAGGCATTTGGAAGGGTATCTGAATAGGAAAGGTTTCAAGGGATGTACACCAAGTGCTAGCAAATGGGACTAGATTAGGTTAGATATCTGGTCAGCATGGACAAGTTGGACCAAAGGGTCTGTTTCCGTGCAGTACATTTCTATGACTCTATGACTCTAATGAATTGGACCTGAAAAGTTGACTCTACTTTCTCTCCACAGATGCTGCCAGACTATGTTGGGTTTCTTTCCAGTAATTTCTGTTTTCATCTTGCCTTTATTCTTCATGTTTACCAGACGTTCTCTTCTTTTTAAACTTTATACCTGAGTTTCTGCTGCATTTCCTTCATACACACACTCACGTAGACTCTCACTCATACACAAGCTCTCTTTCATATGCACACACATACACCCCCCACACTCACACCAACACACACACCCTCTCACACATACCCCATCACACTCACATACACACTTAACCAAGCTTACACACATACATACACACACACTTTATCACATGCACTCACACCCATGTGCGCACACTCACATGTTCACTCATGCGCACACATATAAGCTTATGGAGTGAATTTATTTTTGCAGAATTACATTTTATTTTGTTCAAAAACTGCGTGAATCCATGTAAAACTCTGTAAAACCATACAGAGGGTTTGTTAGTCTGACATAGCATTGGGACACAGACAGACTTCACACCTATTGTTTAAAAAGCTGAGTTATCTTGAGAATGTAATTTAGAAGAAATTCTGGGAATTATATATCAAAGAACAGAAATCAGCATATCCCATTCTAAAAGATGAAAGCTTTAGTCTAAGACTGTTTACTATATCACATCTCCATGATGCTGGATTCTTTTGACGATAAATTCTGTGAGCATTACCTTAATCTCCACAGCCATCTGATGAAGGAGCGGCGCTCCAAAAGCTAGTGCTTCCAAATAAACCTGTTGGACTATAACCTGGTGTTATGTGATTTTTAACTTTGTACATCCCATATAAGAACTTTTAAAAAAAGGTTGGAAGAAGGGATGTTTACTGATGATCACACAGTATTCCCACCTCATCAACATTGAACTTGTGATTGCCTGTAGTCAAACCTGGACAACATCAATCCGGGATAATAATTATGTCACACAAACACTAGACAATAACCCTCTCCAAAAAGAGACAATCTATTTATCTCTCTTTGATATTGATTGGTATTGCACTTCCAACAACATTTGATGTACGTGTGTATGTACGTGCGCGCATATTGGGGGAGGGGGAGCTCACTGCTGAGTAGAAATCTAACAGATCTGGTCTCAAGAATGTTCTCTCAAAAGGTGAAGTCGGAGGTTGGGTTCTACATAGTGAATGATTCGCCTCCCGACTTCAAGGTACAAATCAGGATAGTGATAAAATGCCCTTCAGTTGCCTGGGAGAGTACAGTTCAAACAAAACATAAGATGCCTAATGCAATTCAGGTCTAAACAATATGCTTGATTAGGACTCCATCCACTGCTCTAAATATTTACTCACTACACAATGGCACTCAATGACAGCAGCACATACCATTTACAAGCTGCGATACAGAAACACACCAAAATTATCTTCTCAGTTCCTACCCTAATAACTTACTTCAAATTTGATATTTATACCTTACAATAATCAAATTGGAGCAATTTAAGATTGCAATTATAGCACTCAATGTCATAAATACATACTTTTTAAAAAAATACAATCAATTTACAGATATAATTTTAAATAATACAGTAAAAGATTCAAGTCATTTTAAACATTTTTCTCAAATATAAGGTTTGGTTGTTGTTTTAAAATTATTTTTGTTGCCTACTTTATCCACGTTGACCTTGCTCTTAAATTCAATTTTAAGGTATTTTCTATTTATCTTCCCCTAAGAGAAATGTAGAATTAGTACATAAAATTCCTAGAACTTTCACCTGAATTGTACAAAATGAGTTGATAGCTAAACAATTGGCACAGAATTGTAAATAAAATGCACATTAAAAGATTTAAAATCTGTTAGCAAGAGAAATGTTATAAAACTTCATATTTTCTAGACACAAGATGTACCTCTTAAATTTTACAGTTTTGTTAATGTATTAATTTTTAGTACTTCACTTGATGGTTGTAGATGGTGGGGAATTCATCCATAATTCTTTTTTACCAAAGGATTACCAATATTCTTCCTCTCATTTCTTGGCAGCCTCTTTATTTTACTGTTTCTTTATTTTCTGGAATCCCCTTTTCTCAAACTTTTAACCAAACTTTCCCTCTGTGATTTCCTGAGATTTCCCTCTTTGATTCTACACTAAAGAATTCTCTTTTTCTAAATTTCCTATCTATTCCCACAATGTTACTCTGCAGAATCAGATTTTCACAAGTTGAAAAGAACTAATCTGAATTTTGAAGTGGATGTCAGTATGTTGTATATCATTTTTTTCTATTGATGACTGAAACTTGTGTGAGATGTGCTAGCCTCAAATTGTTCCTTCAACAGTCTGTAATGAATGTGAGAGTCTGACTGTGTTAATGCTAAAAGTCACACAACGCCAGGTTATGGTCCAACAGGTTTATTTGGAAGCACTAGCCTTTGGGACACTGCCCCATCATCAGGTGGTTAAAAATTAGTATGTATTTTTAACTTTGTCCACCCCAGGCCAACACCGGCTCCTCCAAATTATGTTAATGCTGTGACAGTTTCACAATTATGATAGTCGATAACTTAAAGTTTCACACATTTTGTGGAGTCAGAAAACAATTTAGTACAGATTTTTGAAATTCTTGTTGCTTACTTACAGAAACTAACATTAGGGCAAGGAAATCAGGGAGAAAACTCTACTTGCAGGAGTCATGCCAAGCACAAAGGAAAATGGTATGTGGTTGTCGAAGAGCTATCGCCTCAGACCCAGGGCTTCACTGCTGGAGTTCCTCAGGGGAATATTCTAGGCCCAATCATTCTCTGCTGCTTCATAATGACATTCCTTCCATTACAAGGTCAAAGGTGAGGATCACATAGTTTTCAGCTCCGTTACAATTTTACAGAAATGGAAGCAATCTGTATTCAGATTGTTACCATTTCAGTAGAGACATTTTTAAAAAACTCAAACTTTCTTTTAATAGCTGAAAAGAAAGTTACAATACAAGATTGGGACATGTACTGTGACAATAGACTAAAAGCACTACATGCTGTCTTTGTAAGCACACTTTTGTTCAAACCACAGAATAAACTATCTACTTATTTTTAGCACAAGAAACAAATACACTTAACAGGTGATGTTACATTGCCCTTTAAGCAAACATTCAATTTTCCCCAAATTACTCTAAAGTGTAGCATTTAAGGGTTTGCTGTTGTTCGCCTCCATTCTCAGCCTGATATCTTTTAATACCCAACACTCTCCTTCATAATGAGAATATGATAGAAGATACTCCATCGAGAACAAGATTTAATCTATAGAATTATTTACTGACATGAAGCAAACAGACTTGCACCAAGAAAATATTGTAATCTAACTACCTCTGGATTGTTTTTAAGCTGAAATGAAATCATCAGGCAAAGTAATTGCAGTCTGTTTAAGACATAATGATAGGGCATCAATATATTGTTGGTCCGCAAATATAGAATGAATTGTTTGAGAATTAAGTCAGTGCTACAGATGTTCTTAGTCATCAGTGTCTGCTGAACTACTGACATATAAGCTGATGGATCATTTCTTTGCTGAAGAAATTACTGAAAGGAATTCATAGCCAACATTCCATTTCTATAGGTTCTTCAATGCCATAGAAAGTTAAAACAGATGGATTTAAAATGTTTGTAACGTGCTTCAGGTTTTCATTAACTCAGTTGGTCAGGTGACCTGCTGGTAACCTTAAAGTAATTTCATTTTATTGCTAATTATGCATAAGTAATAGGATGTATGTGCATGCAAATGTTTCATTCTTAGTACTCTTCCCACCTACATAGTTTTAATTGTTTTATTTGTCAAGGTGGAGTTAATAATATTAGCTTATGAAGCTTTCTACCTGATAGAGTTTCCGTTTATAATTATGCAATCTCAGGATTTCCTGTGAAAAAGGACACACTCTCAGTTATCCTTTGTAAATACTGACATGCTCACAGGAATCCTATGTAATCCGACACTGAGAATCCACTCAAATATTAGCATACCCATGGAATCCTTAGCAAACAAAGGTATGTTTCCAGTTACCCTCTGCAAACATGAATCTACTCTGGGAAAACATCTAAATATTGATGTTGAATTAATATTAACAATAAGCTTCTCGGGAATCTAACAAATATTGGTATAATTTTAAGAACTCCCATCCTAATTTCATAGTGCTGCCTATTCCAAGGAAATTTTCTTAATTAATAAAAAAGTAACTAAAGTAACAATGCTAACAATTCAATAAATAAGAAACATCCCAAAATTCAATTGGCTTATATTGTAACACTTTAAAATCAAGAAGTTCTGACTGAAAAAAATCTATGCTCAGTGAGCTATGTACTACTCTGTGCTAACAGGAAACTGGAGCATAATTTCTAATCATCTTAATTTCCATAGGAATGCCTAACGCCCGTCTATTAAATGTCTGTCTTCACTTGTTTGAAATGACATAAAGTCTGTGGTTAAAACAGTGTACAGTAGAATTTGGTATAAGCACGTGCAGCTTAGGGAACAGTGCTGGTGAGAAAATATACTCCCAGCTGCTTTGAAACCTAAATGTCTGGAAGCATTCCTGGGGAAAGCTCCAGTACAAAACATATGATAATTCATGTTGCTTTAACGTGAAATCTTTTCCATTTCATGCATCCATTCTCACTCATTGAAATTTGTGCTCACTAATCTCTATAATCAGACTGGAACCTTTACTGTTATTGTAGTTCAGTTTTTTCTCATTACAATATCCTATAATACAAAACTGACAAAGATAAATTGTCTTCCACAAAGGCAGCAAAATTCCTTAAGACTTGTGTTGGTCTCTCACTATAGGTCTGGCAGATAATTGGTGGAAAAATTATATACATACTAACTCCCGGGTGGGGAGAAAGACTATTTCCACCTGTCACATCGCCAGTGCCATCAGTGAGATTGATCTGACATGTATAAAGCTATGTAGTAAGACAACAATTCATGGTGTTGGGGTAGTGCATTAGCATGGATAGAGGATTGGCTAATTAATACAAGACAGTGAGTTGAGGTCAAGGGTACATTTTCAGAATGACAATCTGTATCTCATGGAGTACTACAGGGACTCATGCTGGGGCCACAATTATCTACAATATGTACTAATGACTTGGATAACAGAACTGAACATACTACTGCCATATTTACAGATGATACAAAAATAGGTGGAAAGGCAAGTAGTGAGTATGACACAAGGAATCTATGGAGGAACATAGACAGGTTAATTGACTGGGTAAAAACTTGGCAGATGGAATATAATGTGTGAAAATGTGAGTCATAGAGTCACACAGCATGGAAAGAGACCCTTCGGTCCAACCAGTCTATGCTGACAATAATCCGAAACTAAACTGGTCCTACCTGCCTGCACTTGGCCAATATCTTTTCATAGATTTCTTATTCTTGGATTTACCTAAATGTATTTTAAACATTGTAACTGTACTTGCGTCCTTCACTTCCTCTGAAAGTTCATTCTATAGACAAACCACTCTGGAAAAAAAAATGCCCCTTGCCTTTTTAAAATTTTTCTCTTCTCAACTTAAACAGTCGTCTCCTAGTCTTGAAATCTCCCACCCTAGGGAAACGAACTTTCCACCCATCTTATCTATACCCTTCATGATTTTATAAACCTCTAAAAGGTCACCTCTCAAACTCCTATGCTCCAGTGAAAATGAGTGTAGTTATGTACTTTGGCAGAAAGAAGTGCCGAATATTATTTAAATAGGGAAAGGCTTCAGAAAGCTGCAGCATAGAGGGATTTTGGGGTTTTAGTGCTAGCATCCAAGTTCATCAAAGAGGGAAGGCAAATGAAGTGTTCATCTTTATTTTTAACAGAATGAAATATAAAGTAGATCGATTTTGCTAAAGATATATAAAGTACTAGTCAACCACAACTGTAATATGTTTTAGGTCCCATTCTTCAAGGAAGAATATACTGACACTGGACGGAGTACAAAAATGGTTCACTAGGTATGGAGGGATTGTCTTATGGGGGAAACATTGAGAAATTGGGCTTGTACTCATTGAAGTTGAGGAGAATGAAGGGAGACCTTATTGAAATACACAATATTCGAAAGGGGCTGAATGGGGGAGATGTGGAGAGATTGATTCTCCTTGAGGGAGAGTCTGGGACCGGAAAGCATAATCTCAAAACAAAGGTTTGCCCATTTAAGTCAGAAATGAGGAGGGTATTTTCTCCTCAGAGGAAAGTCAGCAAGTGGAATTCTTTACCACAGAGGGGTGTCAAGGCTGTGTCATGAGGTATGTTCAAGATTGAGAGAGACAGATTTTTAACCATAAAAGGGACATCAAAAATTATGAGGATAAGGCAGGAAAGTAGAGCTGATGATTGTCAGATCAGCCATGATCTCATTGAATGACAGCGTAGACCTGATGGACTAAGTGGCCTACAGCTGCTCCTTTGTTTTGTGGTGTTATGGCTTAACTGGCTATTTTTGCTTTATGACAAAGTCAGAGATCAGAGTTTCTGTGGCAGCGAGTATACCAATTATACGGAGACCTAGTCACCTCAACAAAGGTGTTCATCGAAGGGGTCCGGATTGGGCAAGTAGTCTTCATGAGCGAAGTCGTATTAAATTTTCTTAATTCATGAATGCAAATGTAATTTGGCAGAGGCTCGTGAGAGTATTGGCGATGAATGTAATGTGACTGAAGGGAAACTTGTACTTACTTGTCTGTAGTGATGGTCAGTACTGAAGGACGCTGTCAAGTATGGTCCCAGTACATTCAACATGAACATAACTTGAGGAAGTTTGAGTGAAAGTGGAATTAGAGAACTTCTCAGCCAGAAACAATGGTTGCAACTGAGTCCATTTTGTTTAAACTAGTGAAACAGTAGTTGCTTTAAAAAATAATATTAAGTAACACTAATAAATTGCTGTGGTGAGCAGATGATTTAACTGATGGGTTTTATTGATTCCAAGAGCCACCTAGTGGTTAAGAACTTGCAACTGAGGTAGGACAGGTTTGCATGGCAATTTGCATTGGTAGATGTTGCCACACCGACTAGCATTTGTAGATGTTTACTTAAAAGAGTGACCAAAATTCTGACAACAGGAAATGAAATGTTTGAACAAGAATCAGGTGTGACAAGCAATATTTTCAACAACGTATTTAAACATAAATGAGAATCACATTAGACAAGAAAGCACACGTGGAGAAACAACAAATAGCCTTGATGGGTTGCAAGCCTGTGCTTGTGCTGCAGTATTCTCTCACTGTTTGTTTCTACTTCAAACCTACAGGAAAGAGCAGTCACACTTAAGTCACATGAGATGTGCCTTTAAGAAGGATTTGTTCTGTCATGTTTCAGTTGAAAGCAAATGTTGTACACTTAGAGCCAACTGTCTGCCCTGAGCCCAGTAAGCTTTGTTTTTGTTTAAAGTTGGAACAATAGAAGCAGCTTGAAGGGGTGGGATCAAGCTCCAGGACTTTAGTTTTAGCTTTCAGTAGTTGCTGGAGAGTAGAAGCTGAGTGTAGAAGTTGTGATTTCTCTCTCTGTTACAGCTAAAAACTTGGGTTCTCTTCCTACTGCTAAAATTGTAATCTACATTCCAGAATTGCTTTTGTCAAGTGAAATAACTCCACAGAGGCTGGTATCCTGTTACCAGGTTGCCCTTTATTTACATGTGGAGAGTCTTTGACACTACTCCATCTCTTGCAGAGTGTTAGATAAATAGAATAGAATCCCTACACTGTGGAAACAGGCCCTTCAGCCCAGCAAGTCCACACCCAGACCCATTCCCTTATCCTTTTACTTTACGTTTACCCCTGACTAATGCACCTAACCGACACATCCCTGAACATTATGGGCAATTTAGCATGGCCAATTCATCGAACCTGCACATTTTTGGATTGTGGGAGGAAACTGGAACACCCAGAGGAAACTCACGCAGACACCGTGAGAATCTGCAAACTCCACATAGACAGATGCAAGAGGCTGAAATCAAACCTGGGTCTCTGGCGCTGTGAGGCAGCAGTGCTAACCACTGAGCCACCGCGCTGTCCTTCTTATGTTTTTATCTATCAGCCAGGGTTCCGTGATTGAACCAAACTAACAGCGCCAAACAGGGAACGCTTATTCTATGCGGTCTATCTGGCTGACCATGTACAATCACTACGCAAAAGATGTGTTTATAGGATGGTACTATCTTGGAATAATTGCTGCTTAGTAGTTAAATAATCTATTATTCTGCTAAGTTTTCCAATTAAGTTAATTTATTCCAATTCTTCTTTCTTTTATTTAAATTTTAACTATTGTGGAAAAAAAAAGTGTGTTTTGCTTCAAGCTGATAGTTTGTTGCATCAGGAACACAATATCTTACACTTGTCTTTAAAAATAAGAAAAAGTTCGGCTGTACGCTATCTTCTTAATATAGGTTGAAGGGGTTTGGCCTGGTCCCTAACAAACTGGGGGATTGTCCAGGACCAAACTCAAAAGTCGGATTTAAAGTTATTGGACTCAAAGACAATGAGTGTTGGTGTTCTCCTATTTGCATTTGGTTGGTTTAAACAGAGTGTGCCTTGTGTAGTACTGGCTCCTTCAATCACTAAGAGTTTCCTAGGTTGGAATAAGTCACTTCAGGATTTTACAGTAAGCTTTTTAAATTGGCAGACAAGCTGGAGTTGGGGTTGCCCTTGTCTGTTTCTGTGTGAAAAGTGGAGGTAATTGCAGTAGTAGCTCAACATTTAAGATTGCCAGAAATGCATTGGGAATCTTTGAAAATGACTAAACTTCAATTGTAAATGAAGCAGTTTGAATTAGAGGGAATGAGAAGGAAAACAGACAAAAGAAAGAATAGCCCTGGCAGAGCAAGAAGAAAGTGAAAAGGAAATGAAATGGTTTGAATTATGATTAAAAACAGAAGATAGGGAGAAAGAGAGCGTTTTTGAACTTCAGAGGTTGGAACTGAAAGTGCAGTTATTGTGGTAGTATCACTGGATTAGTTATAAAGTCATACAGTCATAGAGCTGTACAGCATGGAAACATGCACTTCAGTCCAACTCGTCAATGCCAACCAGATATTCTAACCTAATCTAGTCCCATTTGCCAGCACTCAGCCCTTATCCCTCTAAACCCTTCCTATTCATATACCCTTCCTGATGCCTTTTTAAATGTTGTAACTGTACCAACTTCCACCGCTTCCTCTGGCAGCTCATTCCATACACACACCACTCTCTGTATGAAAAAGTTGCCCGTTTGGTCCCTTTTATATCTTGCCCCTCTCAACCCAAGCCTATGCCCTCTAGTTCTGGACTCCCGACCTCAGGGAAAGACATTGTCTATTTAACCTATCCATGCCCATGATGATAATATAAACCTCTATGAGGGCACCCCTTAGCCTCCGACACTCCAGGGAAAACAGCCCCAGCCTACTCAGCCTCTCCCTATAGCTCAAATCCTCCAAACCTGGCAACATCCTTGTAAATCTTTTCTGAATCCTTTCAAGTTTCACAACGTCCTTCCAATAGAAAGGAGACCAGAACAGCACACAATATTCCAAAAGTGGCCTAACCAATGTCCTGTACAGCCACAACATGACCTCCCAACTCCTATACTCAGTGCTCTGACCAATAAAGGAAAGCATACCAAACGCCTTCTTCACTATCCTATCCAACTGCAACTCTACTTTCAAGGAACTATGAACCTGCACTCAAAAACCTTTTTGTTCAGCAACATCCCTAGGACCTTAGCATTGAGTGTATAAGTCCTCCAAAACATTATCCAGAGACCCCAGACTCTGGTGGCTGTTGGAGCTTAACTTCAAATTTAAATTCAATAAAAGTTAGTCCAAAAGTGACCAGGCAACACAGGTCATAGAAAACTGTTTGTTTCAGTAATACCTTTTTAGGAAGAAAATCAGGCAGCAATATGGTTGACCCCTGAATGTCCTTGGAATAGCTTAGCAAGCCACCCAAACTGCTGCAAAGTCTAAAGAAGAAGCTTGTGTTTTCTATGGCAACACACAGGTCTAACAGATAATACCTGTGGCCATCTCCAGCATTTAACCATTTGCCATTCAATGGTATTACCAACCCTCACTATCACCATTCTGGAAAGTATCCTTAACCAGAAGCTGAACTGCACCAACTTCAAGGGAAGGTCAGAAAGTCAGAATTTTGTGGAAAATGATTCACCTCATGACTCCCAAAAGCCTGTCCACCATCAACAAGACATGATATTACAATCGTTTTTAGAAATTTGAATTTGGTTAATTTTGTACACAACAAGCCTGTCTCAGTGCTGTTTTGGTCTACACTGAGCTGCTGATTGGAAAATTTTTAAACTTCTATCAGAAGTGTCACTTCTCTTTAAGTTAGCAATTCATTTAAAACTTATCTTAACTTGGATGTCAAGTTTTCTTCCAGCCTTTAAACAGGGAACGTGCACGATTTCTGAGAGCAGCTTCAGTTAGATAACGAGGTGGTTGGTAAATTCTAATTTTAGAATTGAATTGTTTTTGACAGAGCCTGAAAGAGGCATTGCTAACTAATTTGGCTTGAGCGATGATTTTTCTGCACAGAGTGTGAATGCAGAATTTCATGAGCAAGGGAGTTCAGTGAGATGAAGATAGATGGATGCACTCCTCTCTTTCTTCCTTTTTCAGCCTTCAGTAATTACCTCGTACTTTGGCATGGGGTAGAAGTTGTTTAGTGAGTAACTGGTAAATTATTCTACTTGTTCTAATTGTTGTTAAAGTTACAGTTTGGTAAGTTTGCTCAGCTGCGTGGAATGTACACCCTATGGTGTATGGAAATTCATGAATGCATCAGATAGACTCGCTACAGTGTGGAAACAGGCCCTTTGGCCCAACAGGTCCACACCAGCTCTCCAAAGTGTAACCCACCCAGACCCATTCTTGTACCCTATTATTCTACATTTATCCCTGACTAATGTACCTAACCTATACATCTCAGAACACTATGGACAATTCACCATAGCCATTTCACCAAACCTGCATATCGTTGGATTGTGGGAGGAAACTGGAGCACACAGAAGAAACACACACAGACACGGGGAGAATGTGCAAACTCCAGACAGACAGTCGCCTGAGGCTGGAATTAAACCTGGGTCCCTGGCACTGTGAGGCAGCAATGCTAAGCACCGAGATACTGCGCTGCCCCTATATCCTAGACAAGCACACCTACTGGAAGTGTCACTGACTATATAAGTTTCAGCTCTGGAATTCAGACTGCTAGCAGCAGCTGGAGAAATTGTTGTGCTTCAGCTGGGGATGGCACGGTGGCTCAGTGGTTTGCATTGCTGTCGCATGGCACCAGGGACCCAGGTTCGATTCCAACATTAGGTGACTGTCTGTGTGGAGTTTGCACATTCTCTCCGTGTCTGTGTGAGTTTCCTCTGGGTACTCTGGTTTCCTACCACAGTCCAAAGATATGCAAGTTTGGTGAATTGGCCATGCTAAACTACCCATAGTCTTCAGGGATGATGTAGGTTAGGTGCGGTGCAGAAATCAGGGGTAATATAGGGTAGGGGAATGGGTCTCCAGAGGATTGGTGTGGACTTCTAGAGCTGAAGGGCCTGTTTCCACAGTGTAGGGATTCTATAATTCTATTTTAAAAATTCTGTGAGGTGCAGAGACTTCATCGACAGAATGCTTGAGGTGGTGGCCATATAACATTTCAGGAGTACTGAAGGAAGGGTGACTGCCAAGTAATCTAGCAGAAATGATGAGAACTGCAGAAGTCTATCTTGCATGCTAATCTGTTGCCTCAGAGAAGCACAATGAGGTCAGGTCTGTGGCAACGTGGGTGACACATCCGTACAGGAAGGAAGGAATGAGTGTAGAGAAACAATAGTAATAAGGGCTTCCACAGTCATTAATCAGGCATACATCTCTATGGCGGTAATTGTGACTCCAGGTTGGTGTTATCTCTCTGATGCCAAGATCGAGGACGTGACAGAGTGGCTGCAGAACATTTGATTAGGAAAGGAATTAAAGAGCAGGACCTCAAGAAGTGTAATTTCCAAATTACTGCTGGTGCCATCTCTTACTGAGCATAGGAGCAGGAGGATTGAGCACATAGCTGCAGAATTGGTCTAGGTGGGAGAACGCAGATTTCTGAAACATTCGGATTGGTTCTGGTGCCAGTGGGGCCTGTACATGCTGAACATTAAAAATCTTTGCTAAAATGTTGATACTATCCTCAAGGCCTCACTGGTGAAGTGCAGCATTCCCACAGACACCGGGAAATCACTGGCCTGAGGTTGTCCAAAGTGGAGGGGGTGCATTCAGGAAGGCGAAAGTGAGGACTGCAGGTGCTGGAAATGAGAGTTGAGAGTGTGCTGCTGGAAAAGCACAGCAGGTCAGGCAGCATCCGAGGAGTGGGGGAGTTGACGTTTTGGGCAAAAGCCCTTTGCTGCTTCTTCGACTCTGCTGCTCCTCAGATGCCTCCTGACCTGCTGTGTTTTTCCAGCACCACACCCTGGACGCATTCAGGAAGGCATCAAGCATCTCGAGAGTTACCATCGGGGAAAAGCAGAAGCCAGGCAAAAACAGCGAGAGGAGCACATTACCACACCAATGCCACACCCAACCCTTCCTCCGACCATCAAATGTCCCAAGCTTAACAGAGCCACATCGGTCTGTACAGCCACCCACAGACTCACCCTGAGAGTGGAAGAAAGTCATCCTCATCTGATGACTTTAAAATGTGGAATGGTACATAGGCAATGGATAGATTTTAAATGTTTCTTATATAGTTTACAGCAACGAGACATTCCTTCAAGGCATGAAACCTCTAACATCAACTGTGGCTAACAAAAAAACTTAAGGATTATATCAAGTGAAAAGAAATGACATATAAAGTTACCAGAAATAGAGGCAAAACTAGTGTTTGGGAGAATTTCAGAATGCAGTAAAGGAAGACGAAAGAACTGATAAAGATAGGGGGAATATAATATAAATGTAAAGTACCAAAAAGTGTAAAAAAAAATTCCCTTCTACGGGAATATAAAAAATTAACGCTGAATGTGACATATTCCTGATAAAAAGGCAAGGTTCAGATTTGATAACTCGAGAATTTGTGGATGAACAGATCTAAAGAACCATCAATTATGTCACATCAAAAACTTCACAGACAGAAAATCCTATCAGAACTAAACTTCTGGACTCTTTCAGCAGCAAAACTCTCGAGAACTGTAGTGCAGAAGGATAAAACCTTGGACATCCAGAAACAGACACTGTTGGTTGAAATCATAGCTAAATTCCACCATTAATCGGACAATAGCTAAGTTGAGTTGTGAGTCTTAATTTGCTTTGTTAAGCTGTCCTGTTTTGGTTGCTACATGCAATAAAGCTGAAGTAATTATGTCAGTCTTTGTCTGAGATTTATTAAAAAGGAGCTGAATTAAAGACAGCTTATGGTAACTTTGGTAAAGATAAAGTTAGCAAAATTTATAATGGGGAATAGAGAAAAGGCAGAGAGGCTACATAATTATCTGATGTGTGTTTTGCTGAGGAAAATATAGGAGATCACCTAGAATTTGAGATCCAAGGAGATGGAAGGAATAAAGATCTTTAAAAAAGTTATATTAGAAAGAAGATTATATTGACAATGTTTCTGGACTGAAGGTTGAGAAATCCCTGGGATCTGATATTTTACACCTCAGAATGTTGTATTGCAGATAAGTTACCACAAGCTGTCTTTAATTCAGCTACTTATTAAGAAATGTCAGACAATATAACACTTAAACAATTACTTAAACTTTATTGCCTGTAGAAATCAAATTAGGACCCCTCAAGAAAGCAACTTAAGCCTCATAACTCAACTTAGTTATTATCTGATTAATGGTGGAATTTAGCTGCAATTTCAACCAATGGTATCCATTTCTGGATGTCCAAGGTTTGATCCTTCTGCACTATGGCTGTCTAAAGTGCTGCTGCTGAAGAGTCCTGAAGTTGACTTCTTATAGTATTTCCTGTCTTGTGAAGTTTCTGATGTGACATTATTGAAGATCCTTTAGCACTATTCTTCCACAACTTCTGGATTACACTTCTGGAATTATCAAGTCTGTAGTTTGCCTTCCTATCAGGATTAGCTTCTCTGTTCCTTGTAATATACAGTGTTAGCTGTCTGTTTTAAATGCAGTTTGTCTAGTTATTAACTCCTTCATCTCAGGATATTCCTTATTCAGACAACCTTCACTGTCCATTTGTCACAAAGCAACAAGTTATGAAGCAGTTGTTACCTCCTCTCTCCTAGGAAGTATTTATGTTCCTTCAACTCCCTCTTCCAAGGGATGTTAATTGGCACATTACTTTTAAGTTCTTTATAACAGGTTCTCCTTATCCTTTTCCCCTCCAGAAACAGTTTATTATAGAAAGAGTTATTCCTAATTCTTTCAACCTGTTAAAAGTTAGTAAATCTTGCAGTTTACAGTACAACAGCTAGAAAAAGATACCTAAAGAGATAATGGATGCATTGATCATCTTCTAATATTCTATGGATTCTGGAATGGTTCCTGCATATGAAAATTCAGCAAATGGCATCACACTATATAAGAAGGAAGAAAGAGAGAAAATCGAGAACTATAGATGTGTTATATGACAATATTATGGCTTTTTAAGAGGTATATTTTGTCCTGTTTTGTTTTATGAAGAAAGGTTGAGACAGGTGATGAGAAGTTTACTCAAAGCCAATAGAGTAAATAGCTTCTGAGTCCTTGGGGTTTAAAAAAAAATAAAACATTAGAAGCAGCCTGAATGGGTGGGGTCAAGCTCCCACAGAATTAGGATTTTTACTTTTAGCGTTCAGCAGTTGCTGGGTCTTGAAGCTGGATGGAAATGCTCTTATTCCTCCATCTCGATTACAGCTAAAAGCTGTGGCTCCCTTCCTGCTGCTAGAATTGCATGTGAGATAATCTATCTTACTGAATTTGCCTTTGCCAAGGGTGTGTTTATGGGATCTTACTATATTGTAACTGTTCATTAGTAATAATTCACACACACACACACACACACACACACACACACACATCAAACTTTATTCAGCATTTTGATAGTTAGAGCTAAGCCAATTCTTTAATTTTTATTTTGTCTGTTGTCACAAAGCTCGTCCCTTTTTTTCTAAAAGCTGTTCCTTTTCTCAAGGATACTGTTGGAAAATTGAGCCCAATGGATCAGAGACCACAGAAATCGTAGTGAAATTGATAAGCAGTTTATTATACAAAGTGATATAATGGAAGAGAAATTAACCAGGCTGACACAGAACTGATTCTCTGCACAGATGGCCAACTGCTCTTCCCCGAACAGAAGTGTAGGCATATATCTTTATGTGGGTACAACACAAAGGTGATACTTGTAATGCAGTTACAGTACAATGGTGAAAATTGTAAAGGGATTAAAACAAGAATAAACAGAATGGTAATTAATCAAGCATCTGGTAGTAGCAATTCATTTGTAATTGACACAGGAGATTCCAGCCATCTCTGTGAATGAATGGGAATATCTTCTGGAAGATTCTTTGTCATAAGTCCCATCCTTATCTCCTGGCAAATATTCTCCTGGCATCCAGGTCTGTGCATTGTGTTCCTTCTGCGAGCAAATTCTTCCAGGGCCTCTCAGTCTGCCTTTTTTTTTGTGGTATTGGTTTCAATGGGGAATGAGCCTGCCCTTAAGGTGTTGAAACTGCAGTGCTGATCAGGCTGGGACCTGATTGTGAAAAGCTATTTTAGGGAGTGTCTAGGAAGGGGCTTGGCCATGTCTGGTTTTTTTATGTTAGGCTGTTTGGTCAAGATTGGAGCATTCTGAGTAGTTTCTGTATATATTGGCAGGCTTGATTTCTGTGTTTTGCAGGCCAGCTTCTGTGTTTTTTTTTAATGTTGCTATGCTGTGGGTGAGCAGCACTGGCTAGTGACAATGTGGGTTTTGATGATTGAAACGAAACTTGTAGGTAGGGCGAGGGAGGTATTTGCGTCACTATCAGAGGAAGTATCTGGGGAGTACAAGGAGGTGAAAAAAGCCATTTTAAGTGCATATGAGCTTATACCAGAATCCTGTAGACAACATTTCAGGAATCTAAGGAGGGACCCTGTTCAAACCGATATTGAGTTTGAAGGGATCAAACAGAATAATTTCGATAGATGGATAAGAGCTTTAAAAATCAAGCAAACCTATGATGCCCTTAGAGAGGTAATTATTTTGGAGCAATTCAAAAATTCACTGCCTGAAGTAGTGCAAACTCATATGGAAGAGCACAGAGTTAAAACAGCAAGGTTAGCAGCTGAAGTGGCTGATGATTTTGAGCTGGTCCATAAAACATGGTTTGGCTTCCAGAATCAATTTCAGTTCATGAGGGATAGAAACTGGGGCAAAGAGAAATTCTCACTGGAAAGGGAAAGGTAGATCTCAGTGAAGATCATAAGGATAACTTACCACAGGATAAAAAAAAACCCTTGAGGAGAACAGAGAAGTTGAAAAGCTCCAGTGTTTTCATTGTAATAAAGTGGGACACATGAAATCACAGTGTTGGTGGGCTGGGAAAAAGCCAGATATTGGAAAACCAGACAAGCCTGGGAGTTTTGTTGGACTAGTAACAAAATGCATAAGGGAAGTTAGACAACTGCCTCAGAGTGGACAAGATGATCAGACATTGATTAAGGAGGAAGTGCCAGACCTGCTTAAAAAATACACAGACAAGGGTAAAATTTATTCATATAGGCCAGGAGCAGGAGCAATATTAAAGGACACAGGTTCCTCTGAGTCTGTAATGCTAAAGGATGAGGAGATATGTCCTCCTGAGGGGCTATGGCCAGAGAAGGTACATGGTGAGACAAAAAGTACTCAATTATGTAAAGTGAGGTTAGAGAGTCCAGAGAAGAGTGGGAAATTTGTGGTAGGGGTACTGGATAAACTCTCAGCTCCAGGAATACAATTTGTCCTTGCAAATGATGTAACTGATTCATCAGTAGGCGTGCGGCCTACTCTAGTTGAAAAGCAAGTGGAGACATAGGCAACTGAAGACAAGAAGGGTGTTTATCCAGGCATTTTCCCTGATTGTGTGGTCACAAGATCACAGAGGCACAAGTTGAAGCAGGAGAGATCAAAATGCACAGGTATGGAAGCTGACATAGCTTCATGCAAAACCTTTTTTGACCAGATGAGTAGAACAGAGCAGGAGCAAATAGATAAACATGCAAGTATCTTTCATTCTGCTAAGCTGATCAAGTTACAGCAGAAAGATTAAATTGAATTAAATTTATTGTCATGTGTACCGAGGCACAGTGAAAAGCTTTGACTTGCGGGCAATACAGGCAGATCGCATAGTTAAGTAGCATAGCTAGATAAATAATAGTCAAACAGTGGCAAAAACAAAAACACAGGTGAATGTTAAGAGTTTGTGAGTCCATTCAGTATTCTAACAGCAGTAGGGTAGAAACTGTTTCGAAACAAGCTGATGCATACGTTCAGGCTTCTGTACCTTCTCCCCGATGGTAGAGGTTGTAGAAAAACGTTGCCAGGGTGGGATGGATCTTTGAAAATACTGGCAGCCTTTCCTTGACAGCAGGCCTAGTAGATGGATTCTATAGATGGGAGGTTGACCTTTGTGATTTTCTGGGCCGAGTTCACCATTCTCTGTAACCGCCTCTGATCTTGAATGGTACAGTTGCCATACCAGGTAATGATATATCCAGACAGAATGCTCTCGATGGCGCACCTATAAAAGTTGGCAAGGGTATTCGCCGTCATGCCAAATTTCCTCAGCTGCCTGAGGACGAAGAGACATTGTTGGGCCTTTGTAACCAGTGCGTCCACCTGAACAGTCCAAGAAAGCTTGTTGTGGATGACCACTCCCAAGAACTTGACACTCTTCACTTGTTTCACCTCTGTGCTATTAATGTTTAAGGGGGCATGAGTAACATCCTGCCAAAAGTCAATAATGAGTTCCTTGGTTTTGCCAGCATTGAGAGCTAGATTGTGCTCAGTGCACCATTTTCCAGATCTTCTACTACCCATCTGTAGTCTGTATCCATGTGGATAAGCACATGAATAATAATGGGATAGTGTAGGAGGATGAGCTTAGATGAGTTCACAGGGCAGCTCAATATCAACGGCCATAGGGCCTATTCTGCACTGTATTGTTCTATGTTCTATGTCCTATGTTATGTCGCCATCTGAGATTCAACCGACAATGTAGTGTCATTACCGAACTTGTAAATGGCATTAGTCTGGTATTTGGCGATGCAGTCATGGGTATACAGCAAGTACAGTAGGGGCCTGATACACACCCCGGGGGGCTCCAATGTTGAGTGTTAGTGAGGATGAAATATTGTCCCCAATCTTCACTGATTGTAGCCAGTGGGTCAGGAACTGAGGATCCAGTTGCAGAGAGTGGGGCTTAGTCTGAGATCACTAAGTTTAGTAATCAGTCTCGAGGGGATAATAGTGTTAAAGGCTGAACTGTAGTCAATGAGTAGGATTCTTACATAGCTGCTCTTGGTGTCAAGATGTTCTAGGGAGAAGTGAAGGGCAAGTGATATGGCGTCTGATGTGGATCTATTGGTCTGATAGGCAAACTGCAGTGGGTCAAGAGTAGTGGGGAGGCTGGAGTTGATTAATGCCAAGACCAGCCTTTCAAAGCACTTCATGACCACCAAAGTTAGGGCCACTGGGCAGTAGTCATTGAGACATGCTGCATGAGCCTTCTTAGGCAGAGGGATAATGTTGGCCTTCTTGAAACAGGCAGGGACAATGGCCTGCTGCAGGAAGAGGTTGAAGATGTCCAATAAGACTTCTGCCAGTTGATCTGCGCACACTCTGAGTGTACGGCCTGGTACTCTGTCTGGTCCCATCGCTTTCCTTGGATTCACGTGAAGGAAAACTAATCTGACCTCTGATGCAGTGACTGTTGGGATAGGTTCGTCAGGACTTGTTGGAATAGGTGTTACCTCTCCACTGAAATACTGCTCAAAGTGAGCATAGAAGGCACTGAGATGATCTGGGAGGGATTTGACATCATCTGTTATCTTGTACTGTCTCCTTTTACAACCTGTGATATCATTCAGTCCTTGCCATAGTCACCAGGTGTCTGTCTGAGTCTCTAGTTTGGATCGGTATTAGTCCTTGGCTGTCTTAATGGCTCTGAGAAGGTCATACTTGGATTCCTTATATTTGAGTGAGTCTCCTGATCTGAAGACCTCACGCCTGTTTTTAGCAGGTTCTGTATGTCCTGAATTCATCCAGGATTTCCTGTTGGGGAACAGCTAGATTGACTTCTTCGGAATGCAGTCCTCCACACACTTACTGATAAAGTCTGTGATGGTGGTGGCGTACTTGTCCAAGGTACCTGTGGATTGTTTGAACATGGCCCAATCAGCCAATTCCAGACAGCACCGGAGTTGATCCTCTGCCTCCGCCAACCAGCACTGGACCTATATCCATAAGGGGTTCTCCTGCTCGAGCTTTTGCCTGTAAGCCGGGAGAAGGAACACGGCATTATGGTCAGAGTTCCCAAAATGAGCGCGGGAGATAGAGTGGTAGGCGTCCTACAGTGGTGTAGCAGTGGTCTAAAATGTTTGGACCCCTGGTGGGGGAGGTAATGTTCTGGTGGTACTTGAGCAACACCTTCCGTAGATTGGCTTAGATGAGGAATTAAAACAGCTGTATCATAAAGTATGAACAGAGAAGGAGAGTGAATGCATCCCTGTGTGTTATTACTTCACAAATGATGTCTTAATGAGGAAATGGAGACAATCACACATTCAAGCAGATGAGAAATGGGCAGAAATTCATCAAATTACTTTGCCAGTAGGGTATAAAAAGGAGGTGCTGCGAGCGGTGCATGAGCTACTAGTTGGAGGTCATTTATAAGTGAGGAAAACACAGGCTAAAACACAAAGACATTTTTACTGGCTTGGATTACAGAAGGGTATTGTTGAATTTTGCCTAATGTGTCATACATGCCGGCTAATCGGAAAACCATAGGCACTAATAAAACCTACACCTTTAATACCTATTCCAGCATTTGAGGAACCTTTCACAAGAGTCTTGATTGATTGCATGGGTCCCCTACCTCAAACAAAAAGTGGGAATAAGTATTTATTAACAATAATGGATGTGTCGAATAGATTTTCAGATGCAATCCCATTACGCAACACCACAGCTAAAAAGGTTGTAGAAGATTTACTTGAATTTTTTACGAGATACGGACTGCCAATAGAGATCCAGTCAGATCAAGGATCAAACTTCACATCCGAACTATTCAAGGAGGTTATGGATAACTTGGGAATAAAGCAATTCAAATCTACTGCATACCATTCAGAATCTCAGGGAACACTAGAGAGATGGCATCAAACACTGAAGACCATGTTGAGGTTTTACGGTCAGGATTATCCAGATGATTGGGATGTTTGTACTTTTTGCGATCAGAGATGCACTGAATGAATTGACTAACTTTTGTCCATTTGAATTAATTTTTGGTCATGAGGTGAGAGGACCGTTAAAATTGATTCAGGAGAAATGAATAAGTCAGAATTCAGAGATTATCTATTTGAACTTTATCTCAAATTTTAGAGAATGATTAAATAGAACTGGATGGTTGGCTAGACAGCATTTAAAAGTATCACAGAATACAATGAAACAGGAAGCAGATAAGAAATCACAAATTTGCAATTTGGCAATTGGGGATAAGGTATTGGTGTTACTTCCAGTAACAGGTGAGCCTTTAAAAGCAAGGTTTAGTGGACTCTATGAAATTGAGTGAGGTGAACTACTTGATGAGAACTTCAGACAGGAAGAAATCTCACAGAGTGTGTCATGTGAATGTGCTCAAAAGGTATTTTGATCAGGAAGGAAAACCAGAGAAGAAGGTGTTATTGATTACAGCACAGAAGGAAGAACCAAGTTCAGAGAATTCTGAATTGGACATTCCTCAAATCAAATTAGACAATGAGGAAGTTGTCAAAAATTGGGATAAATTATTGAGTTACCTTCGGCAAGAAAATCGAAATGACCTGAAAGAAAGCATATTATTAAGCATTTTGTTTTTATACTACAGTTAAAATACAGTGTTATGGACTAGGCCAGACCACTCAAAACATTCTTAAGCAGGCTAACCACTGAGTCACCATGTCACCCATTTGAAATTACCAATAAGGATGATTAACCTAGTTGTGCATGATGTAGATATAGAAGATACTGTTCCGATTAAGCAACATCCTTATTGATTTAACCCTCTAAAGTTGGCACAGGTTCAGAAGGAGATAGAGCTCATGCTCCAAGATGGCACAATCAAAGTGGGTTAGAGTGATGGAGCTCACCCATAGTCATGGTGCCAAAACCATATGGTACCCAATGGTTATGTGTGGACTATTGCAAAGTCAACACCGTTACAAAGACTGATGCATATCCAAATCGTATCCTTCCTGTTGGTGGACTGTGTCGAAAAGTGAGACAAGCAACTGACATTTCTAAGTTGGACTTGCTCAGAGGCTATTGGCAAGTACCTTGGTCAGAGAGAGCAAAGGCAATTTCAGCCTTTGTAATTTCAAATGGGTGACATGGCGACTTAGTGGTTAGCACTGCTGCCTCACAGCAAAAGGGGAGTGGTCAGTTCTCTAACCGAGCAGTTAAGTTCAGAACTCGTTAGGAGTTCAACAGTGAGCTGTGTGGAAACTCTCGCTCTCTCTTTCTGCCCTTATAACTTTAACCTGTCAGCATGTGTTCCTTTTTTTACTGTGTTTTAAGGGGGTTTGCTTATTGGGACTGTTGTGTATATTTGGAACAGCATAATTAAGTCTAATTTGGATAGACTGACTTCTGTAGGGGTTCTTTATTCTGTTCTTTGTGTTTTATTGTGTAATTTTGTGAATGCATTTATGTCTGTTTTAAAACCTGGTAGTTAATCTAGCTAACCTAATCCAAGCAATTTTCACTGTACACTTACAGAGACAAATTGCAAAGTTATGTTCTGGGCTGCCTGCTTAAGAATGTTTTGAGTGGTCTGGCCTCGTCCATAACACTGTATTTTAACTGTAGTATAAAAACAAAATGCTTAATAATATGCTTTCTTTCCATACCCTAAGATTCCTTTAGCCTTAAGGAATATATCTAACTCCTTCTTGAAAGTTTTCAATGTTTTGGTCTGAACTGTTTTCTGTGACAGAGATTTCCATATACTTACTAGTCTCCTGGTGAAGAAATGTCTCCTCATCTCAGTCCCAAATGGCTTACCCTGGATCCTTAAACTGTGACCCCTGGTTCTCAACTCACCAACCTTTGGGAACATATTTCCTGCCTCAACCCATCTAGTTAGCCTTATCCAGGAGCATTTGAATACAGAGTGGTGAAGATTTTTTTCAATTGTGTATAACTTTGGTTAGTCAACACTTGGAATAATGTGCACTTTGGACTCCTTACCTTGTTAAGGATATTATTACCAATGAATGTAGGATGGCAGGACAGCTTTATGAGAAATCTGGAGTTGTTTACTTGGGAGTTTTAAAAATAAGCAGCCTACTTGACAACCACATTCCATAAATAATTTTTTTTAGAAATCATGTTCTTATGGACAACCAGCTGTGTTAGCACTTGAATATCCACTCAGTTTTTGTAATCTAATTTGCTCTTTATACTATAACTGCATAAATGAGCTATTTGAAAAGTACTACAATGTAGCCATTATTCTATTACTATGACACAGTAGTTTACTGTGTCACGAACAGTAGCACATATTACAAACATCTGTCTATTCATAAATCATCTCAATCATAAATAGAAGCCTTGAGAGGATATGGCACTCCCGTGGATTCTGAAATGATATGAAAATATTTGCTGACTCACAATATTTGCTCTTCATATACATCGATGGTCAAACTCTTTTCATGAGACATCTGTGTTCAATTCATGGAGGCTTTTTCATTTCTAAAGTCTCAACAACAGATGGAAATCAAATGGATTTCCGTGGTGTTACCATCATGTCCAATAGGTTTTATTAAATATCTCCTGTACGCAGGCTTATCCACTGCAACACCAAGATTTCTGTTCAATAAATAAATAAGCAGCATATAATTCCAGCAAAGATCATAAATATTAATTAAACTGTCTGCAGAGGTTTATCATCTTTGTGAAAGTTCATCTGAATAGTCACAAGGAGACAAACTCTCTAGTGTCTGACTGAGATTCTAATAAACAGTATGTCCTTCTCTGAGAGTATGGTTGGAATTCATTGATCATGTCATTTGCACCAATTTTATCAACTTAAGTGCATTCAGATTTGGATAAGAAGTTGTTTACATCTAAAGACATGTATGTGAGGAGGCAGAGCAGTAGGAAGTGGCAGCAATCCTTGAGTCTGAATGTACATGTGTAAGCTAACATTGAACACTATTATTGAACCAGCAAACACCAGATGTTCAATGGATATCTCTAGGCAGCTCGCCAGTAAAAGTGAAGATCAGATGCTATGTCCCAGCAATACATCTCAGGTAATCCCAGTGTCTGGGAGGGAGGAAAATCAGAATGGAGAATGATGGGAATGATGCAAAAGGGCTGCAAAAGGTGGGAATAGTGAGGGAAAAGAAAGTCATCATAGTCCCAGATTATAGGCTGCTTTCTCATTAGAGAGGGAGGTGGACGGTAATGAGTCTAACCTGAGGGTCATCATGCCTCAGGTAAGGGGTGAGGTTGAAAAGGTGTGGTCTTTGTGGTGACCTCAGCTAGCACAAAAATTGAACCCATTCTGTTGGCATCACTCTGCATTGCAAGCAGTCACCTAGCCATCGAGGTGAGGAGGGTATACGATTGTAAAATTATTGTTATAGAGATGTACAGCATGGAAACAGACCCTTTGTTCCAAATTGTCCATGCTGACCAGCTATCCTAAGTTAATCTAATTCAATTTGTCAGCATTTGACCCATGTCCCTCTTAAACTTTCCTATTCTTATACTCATCCAGATGCCTTTTAAATGTTGTAATTGTACCTTACAGACTGGAAGGAGTGGGCCTCCGAGATATCAGAAACTATCAATTAAGCTGATTGCTATCTTATGTGAATGATTGGGCCCAGGGGGACGCTCACTCACTTTGGTTGGACATTGAAGCATCTCAGACAAGATGCCCCCTTATTAGCCTGTTGTTCTTGGACAAAATTAGAACAATTAAGGAATATTGCCATAGCCCAATAGTCATCAATACTGTCAAGGCTTGGAGGATGATACATCAGGGTGAGGGCAATATTGCCAAAACACCATTTTTGACACCCATAGTTGGTATGCTAGGTCTTCAGCCAGGGATGATGGACTCTGGGTTTAAGCTATGGGTAGCTAGGGGTGTGTCTTGTCTGGGTGATTTATTTGAAGGGGATATATTGATGGCCTTTGACCAGTTGGCTCGGAAATATGAATTGCCCAGTAGGGACCTCTTTCATTTCTTTCAAATTAGAAACTTCATACAAAAAGAGACCACACTTCTAACAGATCCCTATAAGTCCAACATGGATAAGAGGGTCTTCAGTGCTGAGGGTACATTATCTGTTGGCAACGCTTATCATCTATTGGGAGAGGGTCCCTTGGATGAAACTAAATGGCTCTGTAAGGTATGGGAGAGGGAGTTGGAATTGACATCTCTTCTGAAGTATGGGAGTAGATCTGGGAAAATGCAAGAAGGATCTCAATTTGCAACAAGACCCATGCTTTACAATTGAAGATTCTCCACAGGGTCATCTGGCCCCAGAACGCCTTGCTAAATTTAACAGTGGAGCATCTCCAATATGTCCTAAATGTATAGAAAGCATGGGCATGCTTACTCATTACCTTTGGTAGAGTGCTGTGGTAGGCAAACTAGAGAAGGCCTTGGGGATGGAGGTGAAGATGGACCCAGTATCTCTTCTTTTTGGCTTTGTTAATTCACTTTCATTAGATGCACATAAAAAAAGGCTTTTCAGTATCCTCACTTTTTATTTGGGTGTGTGTAGGAAAATCCCCCGGGGCTCGCGGGCTGGCATAAGCCAGTCATGAATCACATCCCCCTTGGAGTTTCTTACGAGTATGGTGCACCATAAAACTGAGAATTTCTAAGTTTTATAAGAATTTATAAGACATGGTGGCCTTTTTTGTACTACCTGGGTACAGATTTTGGACTACCTGGGCCCACCACACTAATAAGAGCCTTTATATAGCCATGGCAATTCTATGTAATGAACCTCAGATCCAGAGGGGAGGAACTATGAACATATCAATATGTGTAAACTTATGCGCTTGATGATCGAGGGCTATTGCTTTGATTTGCTGAGCTGTGTTATGGTTATTATCATTATTATTGTTATTAAGATTTTCCTTTTTTAACTTAGTTATTAGTTAATATTTATTTATGTAAATTGTTTTTTTTAATATTGGTTTGAATTGTTTGGTTTTGTATTGGTTGTAATATTCTAAAGAAAAAAAATCCTTTTTTTTAATAAAAATATACTTTTAAAAATGTTGTCATTGTATCAGCCTCTGACACCTCCTCTGGTAGCTCATTCCATACACCCTCTGTGTGAAAAGGTTGCCCCTTAGGTTCCTTTTATAGCTTTCCCCTCTCACCTTAAACCCATGCCCTCTAGTTTTGGACTCCCCAACCCTGGGGAAAAGGGAACTATTAGATGGTAGTGATTGAAGTGGGTTGCGAGAGTGAGTAATTGGGATTGAGGATAGTTGCAGAGCTGAAAAGGACTGAGAGAGTAGTTAATCAGGAGGAAGGGTAATAGAAACTTCTGGAGAGATTTGAGAGAGAGGGTGCAGAGAGATGGTTAGGCAGAGATAATAGAAAGATGTGAGATAGGAGAGCAACAATAATTTTTGAAGAGGTTAGAGAGAAATGGCAATTTGGAGGGACCATTACATTGATGAGCATGTTGCCAGCTGCCTTTATTTTTTCAGATATTCATATAGCTATTTCATAGAGTTATTGAATGTACAACCTGGAAATAGGTCCTCTAGTCCAACTCGTCCATACCGACCAGGTATCCTAAATTAAACTAGTCCCATTTGCCATCTCTTGGCCAATATCCCTCTAAACCCTTCCTATTCATGTACCATCCAGATGCCATTTAAATGTTGCAATTGTACCAGACTCCACCACTTCCTCTGGCACCTCAATCCATACATGCACTACCCTTTACGTGAAAAAATTGCCTCTTAGGTCCCTTTTAAACCTTTCCACTCTCACCTTAAACCTATGCCCTCTTATTCTGGACTCCCCCAACCCAGGGAAAAGACCTTGTCTATTTACCCTATCCATACCCCTCATTATTTTATAAACCTCAATAGGGTCATCCCTCGGTTCCGACGCTCCGGGCAAAACAGCCCAAGCCTATTCAGCCTCTCCCTACAGTTAAAATGGCAAACATCTGACTAAAGTGCAACTGGATGAGCAATGAGTATAAAATGATATGGCTGTCCATGGTGGCATCAAGTGCATTAATTTATATTGAGACTTATTGGTCACTTTGACATGTACACAGAAAGGGTGCATTGAAGAAGTTGTAAAACTAACAATGGCAAGTCCTGCGGTAATTTTCAAGAGTTAATGATTTCAAGGAAAGTTGACAAATATGAAGATCAAAAGGAACAACATAGTCATTATTCTGTGACTGGGGCATTTATTAAGAACTGTTCCATTTGCTGAATTTCTGAATGAGCTAGGGGAGGTAGGGAAAGCTATGTAATTTATTCACATGAGCTCCTGCCAATATCTTGCATTACTGCTGTGTAATCGTTACCATGTTATCAGCTGTACTTTTCCTCATAAGTACCATGACCATTTAGATTTTTAAAAAAATCTACTTGTTTTATTTCCAGGACATTCTGTTAAGTAAGAGAATTAGGAGAAGGGGTGATTCGATGTGAGCAATGATTATTTTGCCTCATCCATCCCATTCGTCTGCAGGTTAAGTTACTCCTTTTTGAATAATCTCATGAAACAGTTTATGTGGCTAACAGCCTATCCCTGAATACTGCTGACTCTGTCCAGTGTAGGTTCCTTTCTTCTGAAGATATGGCAGAATTGCAGCAAATGTTAAGGCAATTAAAAAGCTGGAAAGGAACAAGAGTGAAAGAAAAGAGGGATCCAATTTTGAATAACGTTACTGTTCATTCAATTGGATAATTATGTGATCATTCCAGTTGTCAATGTTTGCTCATCTCCATCTCATTTACTTTCAATGCACAGACTTGAAAACAAGCACAGAAAGAAAGGATTAGAGAGATTAGAGAAGATTCCACCCATAGTGTTAGCTTTATATCCTCAGAAAAACTACATCTCCAACAATTCAGCAATCCCTTAAACTCCAAAGGTGCTATCCATATTAAATAGTGGAATGACACTTTAACACATATCCATCTGACTCAGCAACTGCACAATCATCTAAACTGAACTGATTTATTAATACTGAGTGAGACAAACTTGGAGGAAGAGCAGCAAAAGCCTTAGGGATGTGAGAAGCATCTGATACCTCAGGATGTAGCACCACTCGGAAGATACCAGGGTGTTGACTGATGTAGAAGGCCACACTAGCTCACAGCATGTCCCAGTGTAACAGTCCTGGACCTGACTGAGGAACAGTACCTTAGGACGCTTCACTTGTCACAGGCTGTTTAATACATCAGCGATCATTTGCAGTGGGATCTGTTGCCTGGCGAGCCAAGGTATTTCCCTCATCAGAAACTATTTTACATGACGTCCATTTCCAATCTGTCAGAGGAGCCATCATTTCGCAATTTTTAGTATACAGTCATATTATGCGGTTCATCAATGCCACTTATTTTTGAGTGAAACAATCCATCACTTTCTCCTTGGAGTTTACTAAATCAGCTGGAGAGAGCTCAGAGAGTTGCAGCAGAGGCTGGTTTCATCTCCATCCAGGGCAACATTGTTTGTATATATTACAGTCAGAATGTTGATCATCAGACAACAGTATCTATTATGCCATACCATCCCACTCTATTAATATGGAGCACTAAGGGATGAGCCCACCAGTTCAAAAAGAATCCTGGCAAAAGGTCCCCAGGATTTCAGAAGATTACTGGGATTCTGAAAGGCGAGTGCAATATTGATATCACACTAATTACACAGAGTGTTGCTCTGAGAGTGAGTAAATAGAAAAAGTAATTTTGTTCTTTAACAAGTTCAGACCACGGAGTTGAGATGTCTAGACCTGATGAATAGCTGGAATTAGTTTACTTCTGTTAAAGTTTAATTCGTCTGGTAAATAGAGGCAGGTATAGCATATCAGGAATGTGTATCCTGCTCCAAGTGAGGTCTCCAGCATATTTCTTGTATCCTTGGCAACCACATATGCAGGAAGGGTGACCAGCTAGAAGAGCATGAGACAGAGCTATGTGAGTAATCCTGGAAGTGGTCACCCTGCAACTTAATGGACTGCTGAAAGAGACGCAATGGGTGACAGTCAGATAGTTATGTACTCACCAGCAAGTGCAGAATCCCCTAGGAACATGCCATTCTCCAGCCAGTGTTCAGTTCTGAACACTAGTGAAAGTCATTGTTCCTCTGGGGAGTGCAGCACGTACCATATCCAAGGCACCATGGGTAGCTCAGTGCACAAGAAAGAAGGAAGGAGCCTACCACTCCAGGTTGACTTTGAGGGAGCACTTAACCCACAATGCCTATTGTGAAGGCTCTTGCAATCCTTTGCTTGCAACAGCAGACATGCTTCTGCCTCTTTTCTTGATAGGTATGCCCCTGTCAAGCAGGGAGGAAGTGATAACGTAAGGGAACCGTGGTTTACTAAATAAATTGCATCTTTTGTCAAGCAGAAGAAAGAGTCTTACGTGAAGTTGAGACAAGATAGTTCAGATGAGGCAATGGAGAGTTACAGAGTAGCTAGGAATGATTCAAAGAGAGACCTAAGAAAAGCAAGGAGAGGACATGAGCAATCTTTAGCAGGTGGAATAAGGGAGAACCCTAAATTGTTCTATAGGTATGCAAGGAATGACTAGGGTAGGAATAGGGCCAGTCAAAGACAGAAGTGGGAAGTTGTGTGTGGACCCTGTGGAGATCAGAGAGGTGCTAAATGAATATTTCTCATCTGTTTTCACTCAGGAAAAGGAGAATATTATAAAGGAGAAGAATGAGATATGGGATATTCGACTAGAAAGGAATCACTGAGGTAAGTATGGAAGAGCTGTTATCAATTCTAGAAGGATTGAAAGCAGACAAGTCCCCTGGGCTGATTGGAATATATCTGAGAATTCTCTGGTAAGGTAGGGAGGAGATTTTGGAGCCTTTGACCTTGATCTTTGAGTCAACATTGCCTACAGGTTTAGTACCAGAGGACTGGAAGATTGCAAATGTTGTGCTCTTGTTCAAGAAGGGCGGTAGAGATGACCCAGGTAATTATAGACCAGTGAGCCTTACGTCTGTTGTAGGAAAAGTTTTGGAAAGGATTATAAGAGATAGGACTTATAATCATCCAGCAAGCAACAATTTGATTGCAGATAGTCAACATGGTTTCGTCAAGGACAGGTCATGTCTCACAAACCTCATTGAGTGTTTTGAGAAAGTGACCAAGCATGTAGATGAGGGTAGGGCAGTTGACGTGGTGTACATGGACTTTAGTAAAGCCTTTGATAAGGTTCCACATGGTAGGCTGCTGGAGAAAATGCAGAGGCATGGGATTGAGGGTGATTCAGCAATTTGGATTAGAAACTGAAAGCAGGCAGCGAGTGGTGGTTGATGGAAAATATTCAGCCAGAAATCTGGTTACTAGTGGTGTGCCACAAGGATCTGTTTCAGGAACACTGCTTTTTTTAAACAAATAACTTGGATGCAGGATGGGTCAGTAAGTTTGCAGATGATACTGAAGTCAGTGGAGTAGTGGACAGTTTGGAAGAATGTTGCAAATTGCAGGGGGACATGGGTGAACTGCAGAATTGGGCTGAGAGGTGGCAAATGGAGTTCAATGCAGCTAAATGTGTGGTGATTCACTTTGGGAAGAATAACAGGAAGGCAGAGTACTGGGTCAATGGAAAGACACTTGGTGGTGTGGATGTGCAGAGGGATCTTGGAGTCCATGTACATAGATCCATGAAAGTTGCCACCCAGGTTGATAGTGCTGTTAAGAAGGCATACGGTGTGTTAGGCTTTATTGGTAGAGGGATTGAGTTCCGGAGCTGCAATATCATGCTCCAACTTTACAAAATCCTAGTGCGGCTGCACTTGGAATATTGTGTATAGTTCTGGTCATCGCATTACAGGAAGGATGTGGAAGCATTGGAAAAGGTGCAGAGGAGATATACCAGGATGTTGCCTGGTCTGGAGGGAAGGTCTTATGAGGAAAGGCTGAGGGACTTGGGTCTGTCCTCTCTGGAGAGAAGAAGGCTAAGAGGGGATTTGATAGAGACATACAAGATGACCAGAGGATTAGATAGGGTAGACAGTGAAAGTCTTTTTCCTTGGATGATGACATCTGCTTGTACGCGGGGGCATAGCTTCAAATTGGAGGGTGATAAATTTAAGACAGATGTCAGAGGCAGGTTCTTTACTCAGAGAGTGGTATGGGTGTGGAATGCCCGACTGCCAATGTAGTTAACCCAGCGACATTAAGGACATTTAAACAATCCTTGGATAAGTACATGGATGATGATGGAATAATCTAAGGGTTTGGGCTTAGATTAGTTCACAGGTCAGCGCAACATCAAGGGTGAAAGGACTTGTTCTGCGCTGTATTGTTCTATGTTTAATGTTCTATGTTTTCTTTACTGAAAGACCTCTAACTGACTTTCAAACCTGGAGGGCCCAAACCCACCCGCTGGCTACTAATTGGCCAATCCAATATCAGGATGCTGCTCCATAATGCAAACTTGACATCTACTTTTGACCTTGGTGTCTGTATCCAGACCCAAAATAAAAATCTAGCTTAATGATCCAAAGATTGAGCAGCAGTTGAAAGGTAAGCAGAGAGTCATAGAGATGTACAGCATGGAAACAAACCCTTTGGTCCAACCTGTCCAATTGTACCAGCCTCCACCACTTCCTCTGGAAGCTCATTCTATACACATACCACCCTCTGTGTGAAAAAGTTACCCCTTAGGTCTCTTTTATATCTTTCCCCTCTCACCCTAAACCTATGCCCTCTAGTTCTGGACTCCCCGGCCCCATGGAAAAGACTTCTTCTATTTATCCTATCCATGCCCCTCATAATTTTGTAAACCTCTATAAGGTCACCCCTCAGTCTCTGACGCTCCAGGGAAAACAGCCCCAGCCTGTTCAACCTCTCCCTGTAGCTCAGATCCTCCAACCCTGGCAACATCCTTGCAAATCTTTTCTGAATGCTTTCAAGTTTCACAACATCTTTCCGATCGGAAGTAGACCAGAATTGCATGCAATATTCCAACAGTGGCCTAACCAATGTCCTGTACAGCTGCAACATGACCTCCCAACTCCTGTACTCAATACTCTGATCAATAAAGGAAAGCATACCAAACGCCTTCTTCACTATCTTATCTACCTGTGACTCCATTTTCAAGGAGCTCTTAACCTGCACTCCAAGGTCTCTTTTTTCAGCAACATTCCCTAGGACCTTGCCATTAAGTGTATAAATCCTGCTAAGATTTGCTTTCCCAAAATGCAGCACCTTGCATTTATCTGAATTAAACTTCATCTGCCACTTCTCAGCCCATTTGCCCATCTGGTCCAGATCCTGTTGTAATTTGAGGTAACCCTCTTCGCTGTCCACTACACCTCCAATTTTGGTGTCATGTGCAAACTTACTAACTGTACCTCTTATGCTCGCAACCAAATCATTTATGTAAATGACAAAAGGTAGAGGGTCCAGCACCGATCTTTGTGGCACTCCACTGGTCACAGGCCTCCAGTCTGAAAAACAACCCTCCATCACCACCCTCTGTCTTCTACCTTTGAACCAGTTCTGTATCCAAATGTCTAGTTCTCCCTGTATTTCATGAGATCTAGCCTTGCTAATCAGTCTCCCGTGGGCAACCTTGTCGAATGCCTTACTGAAGTCCACATAGATCACATCGACTGCTCTGCCCTCATCAATCTTCTTTGTTACTTCTTCAAAAACCTCAATCAAGATTGTGAGACATGATTTCCAACGCACAAGCCATGTTGACTATCCCTAATCAGTCCTTGCCTTTCCAAATACATGTACATCCTGTCCCTCAGGATTCCCTCCAACAACTTGCCCAGACCGAGGTCAGGCTCACTGGTCTATAGTTCCCTGGCTTGTTTTTACCGACCTTCTTAAACAGTGACACCACGTTTGCCAACCTCCAGTCTTCCGGTAACTCACCTGTGACTATCGATGATACAAATGTTTCAGCAAGAGGCCTAGCAATCACTTCCCTACCTTCCCACAGAGTTCTCGGGTATACCTGATCAGGTCCTGGGGATTTATCCACCATTAACCGTTTCAAGACATCCAACACTTCCTCATCTGTAATCTGGACATTTTGCAAGACGTCACCATCTATTTCTCCACGTTCTATATCTTCCATATCCTTTTCCACAGTAAATATTGATGCAAAATATTCATTTAGTATCTCCCCCATTTTCTGTAGCTCCACACAAAGGCCGCCTTGCTGATCTTTGAGGGGTCCTATTCTCTCCCTAGTTACCCTTTTGTCCTTAATATATTTGTAAAATCCCTTTGGATTCTCCTTAATTCTATTTGCTAAAGCTATCTCATGTCCCCGTTTTGCCCTCCTGATTTCCCTCTTAAGTATACTCCTACTTTCTTTATATTCTTCTAAGGATTCACTCGATCTATCCTGTCTATACCTTACATATGCTTCCTTCTTTTTCTTAACCAAACTCTCAATTTCTTTAGTCATCCAACATTCCCCAAATCTACCAGCCTTCCCTTTCACCCTGACAGGAACATACTTTCTCTGGATTCTTGTTATCTCATTTCTGAAGGCTTCCCATTTTCCAGCCGTCCCTTTACCTGCGAACGTCTGCCTCCAATCAGCTTTCGAAAGTTCTTGCCTAATACCATCAAAATTGGCCTTTCTCCAATTTAGAACTTCAACTTTTAGATCTGGTCTATCCTTTTCCATCGCTATTTTAAAACGAATAAAATTATGGTCGCGGGCCCTAAAGTTCTCCTCCAGTGACACCTCAGTCACCTGCCCTGCCTTATTTCCCAAGAGTAGGTCATGTTTTACACCTTCTCTAGTAGGTACATCCACATACTGAATCAGAAAATTGTCTTGTACACACTTAAGAAATTCCTCTCCATCTAAACCTTTAACACTATGGCAGTCTCAGTTGATGTTTGGCAAGTTAAAAGTCCCCTACCATAACCACCCTATTATTCTTACAGATAGCTGAGATCTCCTTTCAGGTTTGTTTCTCAATTTCCCTCTGGGGGGTCTATAATATAATCCCAATAAGGTGATCATCCCTTCCTTATTTCTCAGTTCCACCCAAATAACTTCCCTGGATGTATTTCTGGGAATATCCTCCCTCAGCACAGCTCTAATGCTATCCCTTATCGAAAATGCCACTTTCCCTCCTCTCTTGCTTCTCTTTCTATCCTTCCTGTAGCATTTGTATCCTGGAACATTAAGCTGCCAGTCCTGCCCATCCCTGAGCCATGTTTTTGTAATTGCTATGATAGCCCAGTCCCATGTTCCCAACCATGCCCTGAGTTAATCTGCCTTCCCTGTTAGGCCCCTTGCATTGAAATAAATGCAGTTTAATTTATTAGTCCTACCTTGTCCCTGCCTGCCCTGACTGTTTGACTCACTTCTGTTCTCAGCTGTACCCGTCTCAGATCGATCTCTTTCCTCTTTCCCTGGGATCCCCCCCCACCTTACTAGCAAATTTCCCTGCCAGTATATTCTACCCAAGAAGAGATTACAATGATCCAAAAATGTTAATCCTTCTCCCATACACCAGCTCCTCAGCCATGCATTCATCTGCTCTATCCTCCTATTTCTGCCCTCACTAGCTTGTACCATTAGGAGTAATCCAGATATTACTACCCTTGAGGACCTCCTTTTTAACTTTCTGCCGAACTCTCTGTAATCTCCCTTCAGAATCTCAATCTTTTCCCTTACAATGTCATTGGTTCCAATGTGGACAACGACCTCCTGCTGGCCCCTCTCCCCCATGAGAACATTCTGCACCCTCTCTGAGACATTCTTGATCCTGGCACCAGGGAAACAACACACCATTTTGCTTTTTCTCTGCTGGCCACAGAAACGTCTGTCTGTACCTCTGACTACAGAATCCTCTAACACAATTGATCTCTTGGAAGCCAACGTACCCCTCGTTGCATTAGAGCCAGTCTCAATACCAGAAACTTGGCTGTTCGTGCTACATTCCCCTGAGAATTCATCACCCCCTACATTTTCCAAAACAGCATATCTGTTTGAAATGGGTATATCCACAAAAGACTCCTGCACTAGCTGCCTACCTCTCTTACCTTTTCTGGAGTTAACCCATCTATGTGACTGTATCTGAGACTTTCCCCCTTCCTATAACTGCCATCCATCACATACTGTAACCTGACACTTTAACTCTGTTTCATTCTCCAGAGAAACAGCCAGGCCAAATGAGTATTTTGTAATTCTTTGTCTGATTTATATACATCTGTTAATTGTGTAACCTTTATAGTTGATTTAACCGAAACGTATCTTATGATACTTTTCATCCTACCTGTGTCTTGACAGTTACTTCCAGGATCTGTGCATAATATGTCTCTTCTTATCTTGTAGCCTTGTCTGAATGTATATAATCCTGTGGATAACTGCAAGTCCAACACTTCAGTAAAGCAGCTTGCTAATGCAGCAAAGCAATGTTTCACTAGAATTTCAATGAAACAGAAATGTGTTCACAGATTGAGACCTATAGGCAATGCAGCATCAACTAGATGCAAATAGTGGGAAAGAAAGTAATTCACTCTATCTAACCATTGAAGTTAGTAAATCAATGAAACAGTGCATTATTTCAAGAAACTATTAATTACTGATGTTTTATTCAATTAAAAAGTTCATATGTATTTAAGAATAGCTAAATTATCCATCAAACCTTTAGTTTTCACCAGCTGGAAATATCCACAAGGCCATAGGTAATCAATTCAATCACTAATTCATTGCTGAGAGTAACTCAAACTCACTATATGTCGCTAGCATGTTAGAAAACAATAATATAGAATTTACCACTAAACATACTGTAACTCCTAATTCTGATCAGTACAATTTCAAGATAAAATGCAAAGCTATGCTCACTTTTTCAACAATCAATTTAAGATGAAACATAAATCGAAGTTATTTGTAAGGTCAATAATACTAATCACTATTGGGCCAAGTAAACAAGGCGGTATGAATTTGCAGAGTACACAGCAATCTGAGGTTGTTCTGCTTTGTTCCTGAGTCTATTTCCAGTGAAGTAACAACATTTTAATGATTTTAATTTCTTAAACTAATCTGTACAATACTTTGAAAAGTTATGTTGCATTGTGAGAATTTGTGGAAACCCATAATAGCAGAGATAGCAAGGATAATTTGACATCAATAGAAAGTACACTTCACTGGGATGTTTGACCCAATCCAGCCATTTTTACAACAAATGGCCCCCAATAACTCACTGCTGTAATTCATGTTCAAAGCAGGAGAGCTGATCACCATAAGGTGGTGCTGCTGGATAGAATTAAGGTCATTTTCAACAAAGATGTGAAGTTATCTTGCACATTTTTATTACCTGTCAATTGCTACAGTTAACATTAGATCAAATAACAGTCTGTCTAACAATGCAATGGCTTTTATTATTCATTGTCAGGAGTTGTGTGTTTAGACTCATCCAGCATTTACTGTCAATTCCCGATTGTTCCAAAAAGCTGGTAATGACCTTTCTTGGGAATACAAGAGTGGAATTTGATCATTCAGTCCTTCAAGAGCGTCTGTCATTCAATTAGGTGACAACTAATCTGTAATTCAAATCCATTTACACATCTTTGTTTCATATCCCTTACTGAATAAATATCTATTCAGTTCAGTTTTGAAATCTTCAATTGACACAGCCTTAACAGTGATTCGGGAATGAGATTGTGGAGGAGTGGTGAGTGGGAGACTTCCATTACGTTTTGTCTGAAATACCCTGTGTCTATCAATTCTGCACATTCTCATAGACACTTTAATATTCACTGTTGCAATGACATACAGTACAAGGACATTTACATTTGTTTGAATATTTGATCACTGATTTTGTAAATAAATTTGATATGAAAGATTTTACTGAATAATTTACTTTCCAAAGTGTAACTCAACTGCACATTATCACTGGTAATAGTTGTTATGTCCTTTCAGTAGTGGCACAAGTCAAGACAATTGACTAACGGTGGAGCTTTTCTAGATTTACAAACATTTAAAATGTAGATATATCTTTTAAAATATTCATATCTATCTCTCCAGCCAAATAAGCCATAACTATAAAATAAAGTAGAACAAGTGAAATGGGAAGAATGGTAGGGTTTTGTTTTAAATCAACAATGATTTTACTTACACAAGCAGCAATTAAGAACATTTTAAATATCATGTCAAATTAACGTCTCCTTTTGGCTAGTGAAATCACAATTGATTGATGGCAGCTTCAAACCTTCATCCAATATTCTGGTGTTCTATTTAATTGGATGAAGTCTTAAACAAAGAAAGACGCCTGGGTGTACTGCTTTCATGGAAAATTTGACAGAAGCGTGAACAGAGGTGGGAATGTCAGGAATTACCTGCAGTTTGTTGGCATGTTCCCACCTCCAGGCCGTTTTTAATGAGGCAGGTCATTTTGGTATGATAGCTTACTGTGCACAAGCCGCGGTCAGTTTGTGAACATGTTTAAAAGTCTGTAAGGTCAATGACCAGCAATAGACTGGCACTTTTCCAATCAGTCTGTAGGACTCCTGCAGAATCCAAAGCCCAAGCAATGCCTTGCGGTGGCATCCCAACAGAATACCTACAAAGCCATGTGTAAGGCTGTTAGCAGTTTCATGATGATTGTCAGAAAGTTGAGGCCATTTCCGTTCTAAAGGTTTATAAAAAGTGCAGAGAGGGTAATTCCATCTTGAGGTGCACCAATAACAGTGAATTGAACAGGCTGGTGAATGCACCCTCTGGGCATTAAGTAATCTTTCATTCAAAATCCATGATCTTTGTGTCACATTAATACTGTGTGTGGTTGGCAGCCTAAAACAATCCCAACACCAGGGACCCTTCTTAAAGATTAGGGGAACATTAGGATGGCTCAGTGGTTAGCACTGCTGCCTCATAGTACCAGGGATACAAGGTTCTATTCCACCCTCAGGCGACTGTCTGTGTGGAGTTTGCATATTGTCCCCGTGCCTGTGTGGGGTTTCCTCCCACAATTCAAAGATGTGCAGGTTCCACAAAATACCCATGAATCCCCTGTAACAATACCTCCTGTAAAGTTTAAAACTGGAGAATAATCCATTCTTTTCATTTGCTATATTTTTATAACATTTAGAAACATTAACTTACTGGTTTAAAATTGAAATTTCATTCGGTCGATTACACAGACTTTAGGCCCAGTTAAAATGCTTGGTATCTCGCATGGTATTCAATGATATAGACAATGAAGGTCTCAGATCGGAACCCCAATTTCTACAGAATTAGTTAATCCCTGTTGGTGCTCCAATAGAAGTGAAATGGTCAGCACCAGGGATTAGAGAAGTAAAATTTCAGTCATGTTCATGCTTCTGCTTACTATTCAATGTCTCTGCTGCAAAGTGCATGTGACAGAGCATACTCAGTAAGAATAAAATTGAGCTTAACTCTTAGGTTAAATAGTCTGACAGTATTTATCATCTCTCTTTAGTTGTGAATGAAGTAAAGCGCCAGAACATGGCCAACAAATATGGAACTGAATCCCATCATTGGAGGATATTAGAAAAGTATATGGAACATGTGTGAGAAACACACCGAGGCTTTGCGTGGGAGACAGGTGATAAAGGAGACAGAAGCAAGGAGAAAACCTAATCTCAGAGAGGCCAAATAGGCTTTTCACAAACAGAGGTAAAGATACCATAAAGAAAACAAAGGTCCAGATGAGGGAAAGAAGTGAAATTCAAATGAGGAGAGAAATAAAGTGAGACTAAAGCAGAGAAAATGTACAGAAGACAATAAATAATTTTCAACACATTTTTTCTGAGCACAGTAGCAAAAGATGCTTATTATCATACTGACAGCATTATTATAATGCACAACAAAAAGTACTGAAAAATAATATACTGACAATGTGTTCACCGTTCACTTCATTATAGCTATGTTAACACAGCAAAGTGTTAACACACTTGACCATTTAGTGCCCACAGTTCAAGTAAGATATCTCTTTTTTTCACACTTATTACTTCATTGCATGAAATGCTATTTTCACAAAGGCACAGTGGGATCTTCCTAGACCACAGAGGTAGGTTTTGATGTGGAGTTGGGATCAGATTTACAAAGCAGACATTGGATTAGCTCAACAACATGTTTCCACTTCTGAGTGATTTTGTTGGAGGCTGGATGAAAGCTGTAGTGATAATCTGCCCCCACAGTGGCAGGTTGCATCACTTGAAGTAATTATGTTGTAAATTGTGTCTTCTCTAGATCTGAGTTCCTTTTAGCATTTCATATTAAGTATCTTCCATGTAGCCTAAATGTCACATAGCCTTTTACAAATATAAATAGATGTCAAGTATGTGAAAACAAGGGAAAGGTCATAAGAATCATCGAGGTTATAAATGACATTAAAGATTTATTGGGTGCCAGACAATCCAGTTATCATTATTGTTTGTAAAAATAAGAAGATTTTGCTTTTAGAAAGAATGGTAAACTGACCCACAAATGTGGTTGTCAGCCGAGAGAGTTCAGACAGCTGATTGATACAACATAGATTGCCAACTCCCAAAGTGAGTTTTAGCAGCAGGCATAGGAAAGAACAGAGAGAGAGGAGAATGAGCCACCATCCTCTTGGGAGAAGACCAGAGTTCCCCTATATCAGCCTGAGGGAAGAACAAAGGGCCAAAGACTACTGCTAAAGTTTGCAAAACATCAGGGATGAACACCGTACTACAAAGAACAAAGAACAAAGAACAAAGAAAATTACAGCACAGGAACAGGCCCTTCAGCCCTTCAAGCCTCCACAGTCCAGATCCACTATCTAAACCTGTTGCCTATTTTCCAAGGATCTGTAGCCCTCTCCTCCCTGCCCATTCATGTATCTGTCTAGATGCATCTTAAATGTCCTATCGTGCCCGCCTCTACCACCTCCGCTGGCAACGTGTTCCGGGCACCCACCACTCTCTGCGTAAAGAACTTTCCATGCATATCTCCCTTAAACTATTCCCCTCTCACCTTGAACTCGTGACCCCTAGTAATTATTCTCCCACTCTGGGAAAAAGCTTCTTGCTATCCACCCTGTCTATACCTCTCATAATTTTGTAGACCTCAATCAGTTCCCCCCCCCAACATCCATCTTGCTAATTTAAATAATCCTAATCTACTCAACCTCTCTTCATAGCTAGTGCCCTCCATAACAGGCAACATCCTGGTGAACCTCCTCTCCACCCTCTCCAAAGCATCCACATCCTTTTGGTAATGTGGCGACCAGAACTGTACGCAGTATTCCAAATGTGGCCGAACCAAAATCTTATGCAGCTGTACATGACTTGCCAACTCTTGTACTCAACACCCCATCCAATGAAGGGAAATTTGCCATATGCCTTCTTGACCACTCTATCAACCTGTTTGTCACCTGAACACCCAGATCTTTCTGTACATCAATTTTCCCCAAGGTTTTTCTATTTACTGTATGGTTTGCTCTTGATTTGGATCTTTCAATATGCATTATCTTGTATTTGCCCGGATTGAATTCCTTCTGCCATTTCTCTGCCCACCTCTCCAGTCTATCTATATTCTGCTGTATTCTCTGACAGTCCCCTTCACTATTTGCTACTCCACCAATCTTACTGTCATCTGCAAACTTGCTAATCAGACCACTTATACCTTCCTCCAGATCATTTATGTATATCACAAATAACAGTGATCCCAACATGGATCCCTGTGGAACACCGCTGGTCACAGTTCTCCATTTTCAGAAACTCCCTTCCACTACTACACTCTGTCTCCTGCAGCCCACTCAGTTCTCTATCCATCTGGCTAGTACATCTTGGATCCCATGCAACTTCACTTTCTCCATCAGTCTACCAGCTTGTCAAACGCCTTACTGAAGTCCATGTATATGACATTACAGTACTTCCCTCATTCATCAACTTTGTCACTTCCTCAGACAATTCTATTAAGTTTATAAGACATGACCTCACCTGCACAAAACCATACTGTATATCATTTGATAATCCAATTTTCTTCCAAATGTAAATAGATTCTATTCCTCAGTAACTTCTCCAGCAGCTTCCCTACCATTGACGTCAGGCTCACCAGTCAATAATTACTCGGATTATCCCTACTACCTTTCTTAAACAAGGGAACAATATTAGCAATTCTCCAGTCCTCCGGGACCTCACCTGTGTTTATAGATGCTACAAAGATATCTGTTAAGGCCCCAACTAATTCCTCTCTCATTTCCCTCAGCAACCTGGGATAGATCCTATCCAGACCTGGGGACTTTGTACCTTAATGCCTTTTAGAATATCCAAAACTTCCTCCCTTTTTATGCTGGCTTGACCTAGAGTAATCAAACACCTATCCCTAACCTTACCATCCGTCATGTCCTCTCCTCGGTGAATACCAAGACAAAGTATTCATTAAAAATCTCACCCATTTTCTCTGACTCCATGCAAAACTTTCCTCTTTTGTTCTTGAGTGGACCAACCCTTTCTCTGGTTACCCTCTTGCTCCTTATATAGGAATAAAAGACTTTGAGACTTTCCTTTACCCTGTTTGCTAGATATTTCATGACCCCTTTTAGCCCTCTTAATTCCTCGTTTCAAATTTGAATGGATAGTCCAATCCCACCATCCTTGCTTGTCCATTCTACTTTTTGCAGGGGAGGGGGGAGTAATAAAATCAGCTCATCTGTCATGTATTTTATACTTTCTTTCTTTGCCTAACTGAATAGAGCATCATATCTAATCTGTTGCTTTTTAACAGATCTTATAATCTCTCTGAAAATTGCTTACAAACAGTTGACTGCCCATGTTAGGGAACTGCGATTACAAACTCCTCCCCTCCAATAATCAACAATGAGTGGCCATATTTTGAGGATGCAAAATAGAAATCACAGGTTTCCTGCAGCAAAGACTTGTTAGTGAATTTACCTCATCTGTACATTGACACTCCAGAGAGCACTAGGCTAGAGGGATAGGCCATCACTCATCTAGTGAGAATTGCACCTCCAACTTATGTTGACCTCTTCTGGTACATGCAGAGCACAGCTTTCACAGTGGGGCTAGCATCTTCCCTTTGCTATGGGCAGCACTATGGCTTTCCTGTTTTTGTAGGTTTCCCATCATC
This sequence comes from Chiloscyllium punctatum, assembly GCF_047496795.1. Lineage (NCBI taxonomy): Eukaryota > Metazoa > Chordata > Chondrichthyes > Orectolobiformes > Hemiscylliidae > Chiloscyllium > Chiloscyllium punctatum. Next base: position 46,416,057 of record NC_092775.1, on the reverse strand, counting down.
CCTAATTGGATAGTGAATGCAGAGATCTCATGTTCATTGCTTGCGCCTTGGAACATTGTGCTGGTGGTGGGTCACAATCAGCAGTATGGTTGAGATCCAGAAATGATCCCAACACTTGAAATGTTTAAACAGCAAATAATTCTAGCCATTGACATATTTAAAGAAAATAAGTCATTGTCTTGGCTCTGTTTATAGAGAAAGAGAAATTTAATATGGTTTAATATAACATCATTCAGTGAGCTTTAACTGCAATTGTATTAAAATATTAAATACTAAGAAAACAGTAACCATTTAGCACATTTCAAATTTCAGGAGCAGGAAGCAAAAATGAACTTGATACAGATTTCACATTTTGTTGAGCTGAAGACTTTGAAGTAATCAATTAAAATACCTAAATAAACTGATAGGTGGTCTTTACATTGCTCACAGTAAATCATCTTCTGTATCACATTCTAAGGCTTCGATGTCATGCGTAATGTTTGGAATTGTTCTTTCAAAGGGTTCTGCTTCTGAAGGCAGAGACCAGCTGTCATAACCTCTGACAGCAGATGCTGATGTGTTACTCATGCTCCTCTTAATTCTTCCGAAACTGTCTGTCAATATCCCTCTTCCATCTCTAATTCCAATGGTTTCTAAGAAAGTCTCAAAGTAGCTTGCGTCTTTATCAGGTATGAAGCCCCGCATCCCTAAGTTAAGAATGAGATATAAATTGGTTAACTCAAATTTTTGCTTGAGGTAAGTTACAAAACAGATCAAAGGATTGAGTTTAATTGAGTTTGATAGGGATCTTGCCTGCTGGATGTACATAATGCAATAGCTTAGCCTCTCAGAACAGCATCATAAACTTTAAACTATTTTTCTATTTTGTACAATAAGTAACCAAGCCTGTCTCTGACCTGTATTAATTGATCCGTGCTGAATTTTGGTAATGTGAAGGAAATGGGCTTTTGCTGGTGAGTACTTATTTGGTTTCAGTGAATTGTCTCTCACTTACAATCAGCTCTTTGTCACATATGCTAGTAAAAGCATGTTCTTGTTCAAACTCTGTTAATCAATACTATAATCAATTTTGCTCAAAGTGAGCACCGTGACCTGCAGCATATTTTCTTGTTGAATTTAATGCAATTGCTGTAGAAATCACAAAGCTTATTATATCCCCTCCCCCACAAAAATCAAGAGAAAAAGGAAAATCTGAACAAAGAGCACAATTCCATCATGCTGCCAAGCCATTAGTTTTTGTGATGTGATCAACATTAAACTGCCTGTAAATATACCAATAAACCCAGTCAAAAGGGCATTGTTTCAGTTTCAAACAAAGGAACAATCTTATAAAAATGGCATCTATATTCTCTCCTCCCCATTTCTTTAACATCAGACATGATTGCCAATATTAATGCTCTCCGCATGGTGAGTTTGGAGATGGAATGTTTTTATTCAGGTGGTGGGATGACAATTGGGACCTTGCTACCTTCCTATCTCCACCTCAGTTAAGCCAGTTAGAAATAAGAAATGGTCTTTAGATCTGAGTTACTGAGTGGCCTGTTTCCAAATGTGCTTTAGTTGTGAAGAATTTTACTTACTGGGGAGTGTGGGCAATTAGTTACATTGTGCTAAATTAAACAAGTTAATTCTGTGTTATTGTAATTGAGAGAGTGCATTGTTATTCTGTTTGCACCAATCAGTTTCTATCTTTGACTGTGTAGAAGAAATGCATTAAATTATTATATCAAATGTGCTTTCCAAGAACTAAATGGGGTTGGCTGATGCTATGCTTAATTCCTATTGGAAACTAAACAGTGGCTGGATCTTTCTTAACAGAATTGGTTTAGGTAAGGCAATCCATGTTACAATTAAGGCAACAGATGTAAAATGCTAAAACTAGGGGGAATGGCCTCAAAATAAGCGAGAGCAGATTCAGGACTGATTTGAAGAAGAATTTCTTCACGCAAAGGATTGCGAATCTGTGGAATTCCCTTCTCAGTGAAGCTATTGAGGTTACCTTGTTGAATCTTTCCAAGGCAAAGATGGAGAGATTTTTGAACCAGTAAAGGAATTAAGGGTTATGGCCAGTGTGTGGGTCTGTGGAGCTAAGGCAATGAAAAGATCAGCCATGATCTATTTGAATGGTGGAACAGGCTCGAAGGGCCAGATGACCTACTCCTGCTCCTATTTCTCATGTTCTTACATTCTTATGTTATGTTCTTATGCTACATGTAAGGCTGAATTCCAATCACACAGTGCGATACCGCTAATTTACTTTGCCCTGAGAATCCCCTTTCACTGTTGAATTGTCACTTTCAGTTTCTGTTCTACATATAAAATACATTTTAAAATGGATTTTTCTAAGAGAAGACACATTTTTCTTTAGTCTAAGCTAGTCTAAGGTTGAATTCATCAGCTGTGATAGCACAATGTAATCTTATACCTAAAAGAAGGAACTTCCGTTTTTCTCCATAAAGGCGAAGAAGATCTGCACAATAATCTTCAATTGATGTACCAGATCGATACTCATGGAGTAGCAAAGCAAAATGTTGGATTTCTTGTGCTGTCAACTTTGTTCTCAGCTATAAAAAAAATAAGCACAATAATCTCAGTGTGAAACAATAGGTCTCAGTGCAAGGGTTTTGATGGTTTTATTTTATTGTGATATGAGGCCTCTGTGCAGATATTACTTAGATTGTCTTGGAGGCATCATTAACAAGGTGTGAACATTTGCTGGATGGAATGCAAAACTGTCAAACTTGGAATTTTTAAAGTATCATAACGTAGTTCATGACTAATTCTCAGAAAGGTTGATAAATCCCTCCAACAATGCTATTCCTCCAGCAATGCCAGTCCTCAAATAAATATGTGGCTTTAAAAAAAAAAGAAACTCCTTAGTATTTCAAAAATGCATCGCTTAACTTGGACAGTTGACATTTTTTTGTTCTTGTCACATGTCTTGATCAATGAGTGAAAATTATAAACATGGATAGAAAGATTTAATAGTATTAAACTTCTCAAAGGAGAAAGGAAACACCAAGAGGACAATTGAAAGACATTGGAGGCCTGTTTTACATATATGTATGGGAAAAACTATTGATATTGCCTCCATTGATGAGCTCAAATCAACCATATTGTTGGGTGTGCAGCAATATCTGTGGCTGAACTCAAAACGTTTTGTTCAGTGAGTAACTTGCATCTCTGTCCATGCATTGAGAGCAAGGTAAGCTTTTATATTTCTATTCCTCTGTGCCCAGTAATAATGCCTGTTGATCACCTTCACCCACACCAACCACTGCTGGATTTGCTGGCTCGTGCACACATTATTTATATGAAATTCTCCATCAACGCTGTGACACATAAGCTGTTTTTTCAATAGATTGTGCTATTGGGGTCAATTTTACTGAGGAATCAAACTTTCTACCTTCTCATCATGATCATAGGTACTTTTTCCCAATGCATTTTCAATGTAAACAGAAGACATTTTACCTGGAGCTAATCCATGGTTCACTTGAGTGGAAGATATACAGTTGTCTTGTTCAAGGCCAGCCCTGTGAAATGTTGCTATCTGAAGAGCATTTCATGCTCTCCAGACTGTATTGACGTTCTTTTTGGCAGAAAAAATATTATTTTTATAAACCACTCCATTAGAATGGTTTTGTCAAACTGAACTGACACTGGTATAAATTTACTTCATAGCTTGCTTACAATAAGCAGTACATCAGTTTCAGAAGAGGCCTTTGAGGTTGCAAAAGCTCATCTGTGCAATAAAGTGTCTGTTTAACAAATGGCCTTGCATTTGTACTGCTTTATTTATAGCATAAGAGCAATTGTGGTATATATGTCCCCATTTTACCCTTTAAAAAAAATTTGTATGCTTCATACTTTATTACTGCCACAGAATCTTGATACAAGGAAGGACCTTGTTATAGTATTCAATTTATGGCTTTGTGATTTGTATCAAGACAGCAAACTCCAGTAGTGAAAAGAAATTAGAACAAATTTTAGATTTGAAAAGGGGAGATTAAGAGCAAATCCCAATACAGTGTAATGGAGAAGAGTCTGTATCGTAAATCAGAAGTGAGCAACAACTATAAGCTAAGTATTTATTATAATGTTGCTGTAATAAACTTTATTCCCTCCTGAAGTTATTGACTTCTCATTGGTGCACAGTTTCAGAGGCACCAGATGTCTTCCGATACTTCATTCACTGGCCACTATTGAAATGTGGCCCTCGATAATGAAGGCTGCCAAGGTCATTTGGCTGCAAAGTACATCAGAGCCATGAGCAACCCTGTCCTTACTAGATGTCTTTGCTAAGTCACTTGCAACTGCAAACAGGAATGGGAACCCCCTGGTCAGTTTTCCGCTCCCTGACGCAGGGATGCCTGAGTCCCATTTTAAAATCTAATCAATTCATACAGGTGTTTTCTTCCAACTTGAGTAATATTCTAAATCCCATTTGCCTATAGTGTTCCTGTATCCTGTTACCTTCAATCAGCTATCAAAAATATGCTTAATTTTTAACACAATTATAAATACTACTTCTGAAATCCACAGTCTCACTTCCCTCAGTATGACAAGGTTTTTCCTATTCTTTGTTTTGAATTTGTTACAGTGTATCTATGTTCTTTTGTAGACTTTGTTTTGCTGACTGCTGCAGGGAAAACTAGTCTTGCAATAGGTGCCTCAAATAAGAATTAGGCCTTTTAGTAAGATTTGTGAAGGATTTGGTGTCTACTTGAGGTGTGTGCACTTTGCCCCAGTGTTTTGCTCTTTACCAACATAGCAGACAATACTTGTTTGGCTTGTAATGAACATATGTTCCTCATACTGAAATTTTAGAAAACTATTTAGTATCTGAAAAATGGTGCTGGATTTCTGAGCCACACACTCAGTGACAGTACACACAATTCAAACAAGAATCATCTTGTAGTGTTGCATTATATATTTGTCAATACAATCAATTTATTTAGTATGTATCTTAATTGATAAAGTTGTCAAAAACAATCTGAGGTGTGTGTTATGTGGAGTAAATGTAATTAAGCTACCGCGTACAAAAGAAATTATTGTAAAATACTTTATAAAGAAATATTCTATCATAGGGTCGACTAAGGAAATAAAAAAATAGGTTTTTAATTTGTCACTCACAGTAAAACTAACATTGTGAACCACTATTCAGAGAAACCATTTAATTGAGTAAATATAATCAGGCTGCTACCACAAGTTTAACATTCATGCACATAATGAAGATTCATCATTCAAGTTCCCCTCCAAACCACATATCTTCTTGAATTGGAACAATATCATTGTCCTTCACTATCAATGGCTCAAGATCCTGGAACTGCCTGCTTTTCAGCACTATGTGCACACTTACATCACAGACTGCAATGATTTAAGAAGGTTGCTCATCACCATCTCTCCAAGACAACTGGAGATGGACAATACTTTTTGACCAAGTCAGCAATGCCCATTTCCCTGACTGTTTATACAGATAAGCAGTCTATTCAACTCCAATAAAAAGGGCTAGATAACAGAGTGGATGGGAGAAGCAGAAAAGCATTTCTCCTTTCTACATTTGTAACTCCTTATATTCAGTAAGAAGCGTACCTTGAAGTATGTACAAAGTGCTATTTTTTGTAAAGGGGGATTTGATTTTCAAGAATAATGTTGTGAGGGCTGAGCATGTAGTCCAGAGTGGTGTCTGCTCTCAGGAATTGGACTTAAGTCTGCAAACTGATGCTTTGTGAACAAATTTCCTTCCCTACTGAATTAGCCCACATTATGGCTATGCATCAGTTTTGGGAAGATTCATGTCAAATTTCTGTCTGCAAGCCCTTGTGCCTTTAGTCATGTAACTTTCTGCTGTTCATCTCATTAAGTATATATCTGACCTCAATGGCACCAATTTACACAATCTCACACTTAGCACAGGTGGAAGTGCTAGCCTTTACTTGCATTCTGGCTGAGACAGTCATACTTAAACCCCAACTACACACCATTTCGAATGCTGCAGGCCTCATCACATTGCTGTACATTTGGACAGAATATGGCAAACTCGCACTCTGCTTTGCCAACAGGGGCCTGGAGATCCTGACGAATGCCAAATTGTTCTGAAATAGTTCACTTGAGTGACTACACTGTCAGTGGTCTGGAGGAAGGTGCAGCAGTGCCACAAAAATTTCAATGACTTTCTGTGCTCTGCCAGAGTATGTACCACCATTTTCTCTCTGCTACCTCACATTCTCACTAACTCCACTACTGTATCCACTTCCCACAACATCATAATATCTTCTTCCAGTCTGGATCTCACCCAGTCCATCTTTCCACTGTAAAGTACTGTTACTAGTTACCTTCCTATCCTCTACACTTCCTCAACTCGGGATAGCGTGCCAGTTTTCATCCACCCACACCAGCTGTGTCAAGCATTTTCATCTCACTAAATGAGACATGATAGGTCTGAGATGCTCAAGAGGGATGGTGGGGTGGATGACATTTGTCTCCTCACCCGCTAGGAGGAGAATGCCCTTTAAATTATTGAGAGAAGATTGTGACCACTCGTGATGCTGAGGCTTCCATGTTCCAGCAGTTGGTAAGATTCATTGTGGTGTGCTATGCTGCTTCCCAATAACCACCAATGTCAAAGTATTCATGTAATGCTGAAGCTTTCCCTCAATGCGCCCCCCCACCCCTCATTCTATCACTCATTCCCTCTTTTGTCTTCTGCACATACCAACAGCACTCTGCTCCAGTCCGCATGAGGCCAGCCCCTCCAGTTATCAGCTCCTCTCCCGCTGCTGAGGGAGAGGTCACAGATCTTTCAGAGGAAATACTGGCAAGGCTTCCTCCTGCACCCTCCACCAGCTCAGATACTGACATTTCAGTGGCTAGATTAGAATCAGGACGCATTTGGAGACCAGGTCCAGGTCAGTCCCAGGTAAAGAGGATTCCATGCTGTCGGCTATTAGTAACTTTGTGCAAATGTATTAGCAGATGCAGGAACGGCAAGCATTGGTTAGAGACTATTGACAAAATCTCTCAGACTCAGACCTTGCGAACTGATTAGTTGATTACACGATATATCAGGGGGAATTCAACATCCTAACTGTGACTCGCTGTTATTCCAAAGTACATCAGGATACTACAGGATTATATAGAGAAAACAGCTCGGAGCTGACCGTTAATTACACAGTTTGGCATGCTTGCAAGTTGGTACTAAATTAGAAGTTAGTCATTAAGTTCAAAACTAAAGCACTATTATGCATTCCACAAGTGGACAGATTAAGTGGTATCACCACCTGCTCTAGTTACACAGATTGCTAATACTAAGCAGAGATATCCCTAATTGGCTGAATGACCATGAAGAGGCAATAACTAGAAAAGGAAGGGGGACTGATTGGAAAGTCTATGTCAGCTTGACTGGTTCTACAGCCTGCACTGATCATTCAGCAAAGGGAGGAGACACTATCTTGAGAAGGAAGATAAGGACAACCTTTCACATTACCTCAAATAAGGAATGCATAGCCAGCAAAGTTCTGGCTGGGGACACAAAATGGAACTCTCAGCCGAATTAGGAAGATGGCTTCCAGGCAAATAATGTTAACTTTTCCCCAACAGAGACAGTTGGAAAATTGGATAGAAGATTGAAGTCCACCAGGGGTCCCTTTACCATGCTGGGTCTGGCAATGCATGCACTGGCTGTCTCCATGGCCAGGTTGGTCGTTGTGATGGAAAGCCAACAGGACACACAGTAGCTGCCAGAGATGTAAACAGACCAGCACTCCATTACATTAATCATTGGTGCTCAATGTCAACAATGAGGAATAAGAGACCTTAACCTCACGCCAGTTCCACTTCCTCTCAGTGAGTTACGGTGGTGCAATCAGTTACCCATTCAGAGCAGGAACCACGTGCAGACCCCCAAATGTCTCCTGTCAGGATGCTGCAATGGAACCTGACCCCTTCCCCTCCACCCTACCTATGACCCTATAACCCTATGGAGTTCAAGCTAGGGAGGTTGAGGCTGCATCTGGACAGCACACTCTTAGTATGTTTAGCCCCTCTATCCACAAACACGCCCAGGCCTGCCCATCCAAGCTGTTACATATGCAGTGGGGTACGTGCTGCCTCTTTAAGAGAACGTGTCAGTTGACCTGGAGGCAGAAGCTAAGAGGACAGTCTAAAAACCATGGAGATGAGAGACATATAGTAAAATATTCCCTGCTCAAGTTTATTTTCCCTCTGCCTTGTGTTCTCTTTATGATTCTGGTGAAATACAAATATACAAGCTGTGCTATAGGACAGATTCCCTCCTCCCCAGTTGGGACTCTGGGACTGCACTTACACGTAATGAGAGGGCAAGGAAAAAGTAAGCTTTCTGGAGGCACATAGGTGGCATGGGTAATACTTCATTGTACATAAAATATGACATTTTGTCAATAAATTGCATTTTAATCATCACCAGTATGATTGACTGTTGTTTTACCTGTAGCTACAAGAGTGAAAGCACAGAAGGTCCCCTTCCTTAGTGCCATATGACATTATAACCGTGTGCTATTCTTTTTCTAACTCCCAACTTGACATAACACGTTGCTATTGTTGCATAGGTCATCAGGTATTGTGAAGCTTTCAGTCAGTTATTAATGTTAACCTTCATTAAACAATGGAAAAAGTGAAGGACAGCATTGCAATATAACAGATGAATGGGCACCAAAGCACTGTGTTGAAGTGCATGATGATGTAGTGAAGGGAGTGTTTTGCTGATGCCAATTTCCATGGATGGTGGGTGCAGGCTATTGCTGTGCATGGAGTGTGCCCTGAGATGTTTGGAATCACTGGCACCTTGAGTTGCAAATTGGCACCATTTATTTTCTCATGGTACCTGGGAGAAGAGCAACCTGCATATAACAGGTGAAACAGGTAATAATGAGATGCTGATATATGCAAATATGCCCTTGCTCACTGACAAGATTCCTATTTGGCTGTCGAATCCTCCAGAATCTCAATTCTCCAGTCTCACTGTATTCTTCAAACTTTCTTGCCAATGCCCTTGTCATTTAGATGTTGGGAAAATTTCACTCATGGACTTGCTGGAATGTGTGACAGAATAGTTTGAAGTAGTTTTATGTCTACATGGTGAATTTCAATCTCAGTGTCCCATTTGGAAAACTCGAAATGTTGTTTCTAAACAGGGAAGAAAATGAAATCTCCTTATTGTTCTAGTCGCTGGTTATAAGAGTAACCATTCACTGAGCTCTGCCAGATGTTTAGATAGCATGCAGTACAGTAGGTATGTGGTTTAAAGAGAAAAAACTATCAACAATTGTGGTTGTCTGGAAGGGGTAATTAATTTCTAGGTTCCATAGATAAGCATGTCATGAGGTGTAACTCTGAGTATTAATACCAGGAGGATCCTACATGAATGAATGATCTTTGCTCAGTTGAACAACCTTGATGGCAGTGGTGATGTAGATCAATTTTTGGCCTCAGGACTGGTAAGGATAATACAGCCAAAATTCCTGATCATGCTTACAATTCAACATTTCTTTTCAATACTGTGTGGGCGTAGAAACTTTGGATTGAAACAGAGTTAGATTCAACTGTGATGACACCTGCTGCTGAATAAGCCTGCCAATGAGTCTGAATTAGCCAAGGAAGGGTTTGAAGACTGACATCTTAAGGATTATTGCCTCCAGGGATCCATTTCAAAGTAGGAGGGGTGAGGGCACTGTAATTAACCAATTCAAAAACTTTGCTTTGGAAGTGACAGTTACATATTTAAGTAATCTCTATGACAATGGTACAATAAATAAATCAATTAGAATAAGGTGAGAAAGAAAGGGGGAAACATTTTCACACTTCAGACTGTGTAAATGGATGCTGTCATTTTAGATGAATAAAGATAGCAATGTCTCACTTATGATGCACAAAATATTTACTTACAGTTGTCATATAATCCTGTAGCAGATCAGCTCCAGTGCTACTCTGGTCACTCTCACTGCCAGCTGTGCCTTGGCTGAATTGTGATTCTCTGAATGAAGGGGAAGAACTACCATTGCAGTAAGGTTCGTATATGTCCTGTGACCCATCACTGTGCTCAGGAAAAGAAAAAGGTGAAACTAGAAGTAACATAGTTTAAAATAGAAACATTCTGTGCCTATTATTCAAGTGCTGTTCAAAACACACTTCTAGAATGAGGAATACTTACAAGGAGCTGCAACAGCTAAAATCTGCTTCATAGCCGTAAGTCTGAGCGGTTTGATTACTGTCACCTGAAGAATCAGTGAAAAGGGGACTGTTAGCAAAATATTTAGAGTTACAGTGCTTCACATGGTAAGGAAAATTAGTTATTAGTGAACTTTGTGAGCAGTCAAATATTTATTTCTGATATTGACACTTAAAACAAAATAATTTTTTGCTGCATGGTTTTTAAATTTTGACATTTTCTATACCATAGTTTCCCCCTTTAATAAGAAAAAACACAAACACAAACACAGTTGAGTATTTTTCTTTAGCTTTTTAGTCTTATCCCTTAGCCTGTTTATAATCATTTGCTTCTTACCTGGCATGAATCACATAGTTATGTAGAAGAGACAATTTACTGGTTTCTGTAGTTTCCTAAGGCTTTGCACAGCAATACATCTCCAACAAAGGAGCAGCCAATGTGAAAGGAACATCAATAATGCTCTGCAAGAAGCAGGTCATCCATTATGAAACTAAGCAAACCTACCCTGCAGCCCAGATACAGAATTGACAAATCACAAACACAGCAACCATGGATTCAGTAACCCATGTCCCAAACTATGACTTTTATACAGGCATCTCTACTTCATTCCTCTGCCTAGTCCAATTCACAATGTTAAGACTATTTTTCTTGATCCCACTATTTTTGAGTTACTTAAATAATAAAACTCCTGTATCTTTACTTGTCAATCACTGTAGATTAAAGTCACAGTGCGATTTCACCATCAAAACACTTTAGGAAACAGTTTTGTACTTCTCAGTACAATTTGCTGATACTTCCCCAACAACTTCCCCAAACCTATATTCACAAAGATTTGCAACACATTATTTAATACCTCCAGGAGTTGGGTATGCTAAATCTGGAGCCAATAGCAGAAACTAACCTAAAGATAACATCACAATTATTTTCAGTTTATAATTTAATGTTTGTGCAGTTTATAGATGTATGTCTATCAAAAATCATGCCAGGAGCCTAAATGCCCTTTTACATGCATGCTGTAATCAGAAACAATAGATAGTGATGATGACACCTGCAGTTTTCCTTCAATCATATGGCTGACCAGGAATATTTTCCATTCTTACTGCCTGCCATTGGCATGCGTTGGAAATAATTGTAGATTGATACACAATCTGTTCAGCCATGATACAAGCATGCTTTCCTTATTCATCAAATCCTGTGGTGAGAATGAAATCCAGAACTTCTGATTCAGAGGCAGGAAAGCTAATCATTACACCATATTATCTTCTTTCACTCATTGATAGTCATTTCAATAATAAATTTCAATGACATGTGCAACATTTCATACTTTGGTGTTGCCAGTGGACCAACATAACAAAGGTTTATATTGCTACAGCATTAATCAGAGAGTGACCACATAACTCAGAGCTGTAGTAGAGCACACATATATGGTAGTCTAATTCTTTCCTATGAAATGAGTATTAACCTGCCAGCCAAGTATACTCTTATCATTCAGACAGGAAGCATTAATTTTCAAGTTTTGAGAAGATTTGTAGCTCAGGTTGAGGTTCTGGATGTAGGTTTGCTCACTGAGCTGGAAGGTTCATTTTCAGATGTTTTGTACCATACTAGGTAACATCTTCAGTGAGTCTCCAGATGAAACACTGCTGATGTTTCCTGCTTTTTATTTATATGTTTGGGTTTCTTGGGTTGATGATGCCATTTCTTGTGGTGACGTCAATTTCTGTTCTTTTTCTCAGGGCATGGTAAATGGGGTCCAAGTCAATCTCCTACATCAAAGACATCTCGGAAATGACTGCCATACTACTCAAACCCCTTGGCATCATGGTAGCCCACAAACCCACCAACACACTAAAACAGCAGCTAATGAACTTGAAAGACCCTATACAGACAACTAGCAAACCTAATATCATTTACAAAATACCATGCAAGAACTGGAACAAACATTACATTGGACAAACAAGCAAAAAACTAGCCACCAGGCTACGTGAACATCAACTCGCCATAAAATGACATGACCCACTCTCACTAGTATCCTGACATACATATAAGGGACACCACTTCGACTGGGACAGCACATCCGTCCTAGGACAAATCAAACAGAGACACACACGAGGATTCCTAGAAGCATGATATTGCAACCGGAACTCTATCAGCAAACACATTGACTTGGACCCCATTTACCACCCCCTGAGAAAAAAAGCAGGAAATGACATCACCATGGGAAATGAAATCACCCACCCAAGGAAACCCAAACATGTAAATAGAAAGCAGGAAACATCAGCAGTGCGTTGTCCGGAGGCTCATTGAAAATGTTACTGAGTATGGTGATGAAACATCTGAAAATGAACCTTCCAGCTCAGCAGGCAAACCTACATCTAGATCAATTTTCAAATTTAAATACTTGCATCATAGTTTTTTCAAAAAGAGAATTAATTCACTTGTAATGCAATGAAACTAGTTTGGGATCAATTCAGTTTCTTCAATGGGGGTGTACAATTATATTCTAGGCAACTTTACAATGGTAGTTAGGTACAATGGTACAATGGTAGGTGGATCCCAAGGGATTTACCTTTCACTCTCTAACTAAGGCAGACCTAAAATCATCAATGCAATCATGTTATAGTGTTTTTGTACTATTCTAGTAATGTGATAATGACCATATAATCTGTTTTTGTAATGTTAACTGAGAGATAAATCCTTTGCTGTTCTTCAAAATATGCATTTCCAAACACGCAAAATAGAGAGCTATTAAACAGTTTCATGGGTCTCAAAGGTGTCATATAAAGCAGTTAGTATCTCAAAGAGTAAACTGACATTATGAGATAGGCTGTGTCTTGATATAAAGAACTGTGTAGGGCTCTTGTGGTGCAGCAGTAATGTCCCTACCTCTGGGTCAAGTGTTACCTGCTCCAAAGATGTATAACAACATCTCTGAACAGGATGAATAAAAAATATCTACAAAGAAGTATTCCTAGGAGGAGTTAACCAGTTCTTTATTTGCCACCAAAGCTGTGAGAATGTTGCAGTAACAAGAACTCTTAGGTTTAGTCTGATGTCTCCCAAAAGACCATCATGCAGCTTAGATGCGACATTATTAACTATTAAGAAATATGTAAACAAGACTCAAATAAAAGCAAAGTGCTGCAGAAGCTGGAAATCTGAAATAAATACAGAAAATGCTGGGGAAATTCAGCAGGTCTTGCAGCATCTGTGGAGAGAGCAACAGAGTTAACGTTTTAAGTTTAATAACTCTTCTTAAAAACTCCCCTTGGACTAATACCAGCAGGAAGGATCGATGGCAATGAAACTAGCCAAAGCTTCTCAGCCCATGATTATAGCAGTTATCAAAAACTTATCTTTATCTGGTGCCTCAGGACAAATGATTTAAAAGAAAGAAAGCAAGGTCTTTAATGGGGGTAAAAATGTGCAACTTCAAATGAAAAGATAATCAGGCAAGATGAAGGACATACTGCCAATTCGCGAGAGTTTGCGATTGCACAAGACCTATCTTATGTCTAAATAATGTCTTTAAGGATCTCAGGATATCGCAAAGTACTTTATAAACAATTAAGTGCTTTTAAAGCATAGTGCAATTCATGTTTGATTGCCCCTCCCATTTTTTCAACATGGATACTGTTCAAATAATACAAAAAACAGATTTTGCTTTTACACAAATACCCTCATTACATTTATTAGAGTTCAGGTCAGGGGCCTCAGGTTAGTTTGGGCATTAGTAAGGGTCAAAGTTAGGGTAAGAGTTAAGGTTAGGTTGGTGCGTACTCTGATCCTCTGTGTTTCCAAATCATGAATACTAGAATTACCAGACATGAGCTGTTGGCACTGTCGCAAACTATTGTTGCTACCCTGACTTTTTCTTGTGTCCTTGTGTATGTGTATGTCTGTGTGTGTGCATAGAATTGGAAAGGAGCTGATCTATGCAATGCAGCTGTATAAGTCATAGCTCAGGATTGTTCAGGTAGGCTGTTCTTATTTAAAACAATAGTTTGAAGAATTTAGAAGTGAAAAATTAGTTTAGGTACATGTACATCTATGCAAATGTTACATAAATTGTCATTTCCTTCTGTACTTGGTGGCAATATTGCTGATGTTAGGATTGTTCCTCGATGCTGCTGTCAACAACACTGAATAAACACATTTGATATGAGCAATTGATAATAATATGCCTGCTTTCGATTTGAAACATACTTCTTTCCATTAACCAATGTCTGTCTGGTGTGGAAGTATAATGGAGTCCTGCTCGATCCACACAGTCTATTGTCTGATCTCCATAAATGATACGAAAAACCTGACAGATGAGAGCACAATATTCTTCAGCTGAATCCTAGTTCAAAAACAAATGAGATTATTAATCTTCTCATGTTAAAATTGCTGTCAAAACTTTTCATTGTTTGGACAATAAAAACAGCTCACTCTGCTGTCCACTGCAAGTATCACCAAGTTGCAGTGTGTTTCCGAATTGGGCACAGCTTCCTGGGGATCAGGCAAACTTCCTGTTGTTTGTCTACGTTCCAGACTGCCACCCGCAGCTACAGCAGCCACTCCAAGACCTAATATGAGATAAATAGTTCTAATATTCGTTTAAGCTGATACAAATAATGGACATTCATACAACATTAATCAAGCTTAAGTTAACGGGTGATCACGATAGAGAATCTGGTGAATGATATGAAGAGCAGTAAAAGCAATTTTTTAATCTGTAGTATTCATTGGATAAGGCGAAAGCATTAATACGTGTATGTACTGTCCAATGCCACATCAAGGAAATAAAATAGCGTCATCACTATTGGACGAAAGTACAATTAATTTATTAATGTCATCTTAACTTTGGCATCTGTTATGTCCATGCAACATCCTGCAGTCTGTATTTGTTTCCTATCTTACACCTACAGTGAATGGTTAAAGCCAGTTTTAGCGAGTTTATTTCGCTCTGACATCAAGCATCATGGTGCAGACTGAAAACGTGACCAGATGATGAGATTTGAACTGGAAACATAATGCAGTGTGTGATTTGAACTGAAATGGTTTGAATTGTATTAAATGTCATGTTACATGCAAAGCAGCATGCTTCATACACAACATTTATTGAATTACACTCTGAATAAAACACATAAATTAAATGCAGACATGGGTTAATTGTCTGGACCATATTGATTACTAGCATATTTACATTTACACAACACAATTTGATTTTAAGGAAATATATTGGATATACTGAATTGGATGTTTGAATCATGACTTTACAGTTAAGTGGTTATTTAAACATTTTTTATCCAAAGAGCACATTTTTAAAGCAACACAAATTTTGAATATTTTAGTGCTGTAAACGTTCAACAGATACGACAAATTTAGAAAGGTAATAACTTTCAAAGTGAAGGAAGAATGAAACACTGTTCATTCAATGATCCATGCACAGTTGGATTTATATTACCAGGCATAAAATCTCCAGCATTCTCAGTACTTTGTTTTTGCTTTGGAGGATACATTCTATTCCAACATTGTGTCAGCCACAATTTCAGAACAGAATACAGGAGCATAGATTTTTCTGGACTCATGGAGGTGGCATGTTTTATCTAAAATAATGCCAGATGTCCAGATCCTGAAGTCCTGCCCCTATTTCCAACATTTTACTCGGGGAAAGGGGCAGGACAGGAGAGAAATCTGAACCCGACTGAATTCAAAATGACATCATTTTCGGAGGAGGTCCTTATTGCATAGAGTGTGACTTACAGCATTACTTAGAGAAAAGGCTATAAAATTAGAGGATGGTCAATAAAAGGCATTTCCCAATAGGCATCTTAAAGCCACTCTGAATGGTATTGCAAATTAATGGAAAATAATGGTCAATTTTGTACTTTGGAATTGTCAAATTTAATTTCACATATTGCTCTTGCAGTTCAAAAATGTAAGAGTCTTTACTCCCATGATCTCACTTCCTACAGACCTCTGTCTAACCCAGTACACCACCCAGTGTTTGAGAGGAAATAGTGTTTTAGACATTGCATTGTCATTCACTTGCAAAAAATGCTTTTTTCTGATATTCAGAATTATGAAATTTTATTAAGACAGAGGGTGGTGGTGGAGGGTTGTTTTTCAGACTGGAGGCCTGTGACCAGTGGAGTGCCACAAAGATCGGTGCTGGGTCTACTGCTTTTTGTCACTTCCTTAAATGATTTGGATGTGAGAACAAGAGGTACAGTTAGTAAGTTTGCAGATGACACCAAAATTGGAGGTGTAGTGGACAGCGAAGAGTGTTACCTCAGATTACAACAGGATCTGGATCAGATGGGCCAATGGGCTGAGAAGTGGCAGTTGGAGTTTAATTCAGATAAATGCAAGGTGCTGTATTTTGGGAAAGCAAATCTTAGCAGGATTTATACACTTAATGGTAAGGTCCTAGAGAGTGTTGCTGAACAAAGAGACCTTGGAGTGCAGGTTCATAGTTCTTTGAAAGTGGAGTCACAGTTAGATAGGATAGTGAAGAAGGTGTTTGGCATGCTTTCCTTTATTGGTCAGAGTATTGAGCACAGGAGCTGGGAGGTCATGTTGCAGCTGTACAGGACATTGGTTAGGCCACTGTTGGAATATTGCGTTTAATTCTGGTCTCTTTCCTGTCGGAAAGATGTTGTGAAACTTGAAAGGGTTCAGAAAAGGTTTACAAGGATGTTGCCAGGGTTGGAGGATTTGAGCTAGAGGGAGAGGCTTAACAGGCTGGGGCTGTTTTCCCTGGAGAGTCGGAGGCTGAGGGGAGACCTTATAGACGTTTACAAAACTATGAGGGGCTTGGATAGGATAAATAGACAAGGTCTTTTCCCTGGGGTCAGGGAGTCCAGAACTAGAGGGCATAGGTTTAGGGTGAGAGGGGAAAGATATAAAAGAGACCTAAGGGGCAACTTTTTCACACAGAGGGTGGTACGTGTATGGAATGAACTGCCAGATGAAGTGGTGGAGGCTGGTACAATTGTAACATTTAAGAGGCATTTGGATGGGTATATGAATAGGAAGGGTTTGGAGGGATATGGGCCGGGTGCTGGCAGGTGGGACTAGATTGGGTTGGGATATCTGGTCGCCATGGACGGGTTGGAGCGAAGAGTCTGTTTCCATGCTGTACATCTCTATGACTCTATGACTCTATGCTTCAGACATAAATGACAATATCTTACAGGACTACTTCTGAACTAGTATTGTGTACAACGCTGATCACTGGAAATCTGTTGATAACTTGCCCTGAATGTTTTGAAGTAAATTAATATACCTGTCTTTAGAATGAGTAGATGTATAGCATCATCCCTGACATAGGATACAGCAGCAATCTCATGGGTTGGAATTCTCAGGATCAACTCTTCATTGTCCCTCCAGGTCAAGAGGAGGCAGCGTGCAGACAAACTCAGAATGGTATCCTGCTCTGCGGTTGTTTGCAAAGGCAGTTGTTTCTGTTGCTGTCAAAGGTAGGATTCTGTATATTTCAATTATTCTTAATTAATTACTTCCTTTTTTTAAAAAAACTGTTATTTCATGTGACATCTGTTTAACAACTAAACTCCTTGAATTTATAAAAAGACCAAGTTATCTTAATTGAATGGCTTTCATGTGGGGGATAAAAATAATTTCTATAAATTACAATATTAGCATTCTGAAATATTAACCGAGTTTTGAACTGGTGAAGAAAACCATTTTACTTTGGTAAATAATTCATAAAAAGGTCAAAGACCTGGAAGGAACTCTTTATTTCAAAGCAAAATTTATACAAAAAATTGCTTTATATGAATAATTCTGAGTACATAGTTCTTTCAAAACCTAACGATTCAACCATGAACTGGAAAAATCTAACTTTCCTTACAAGGGAATATCACAATGAAGCAACGTGACACTATAAATTTTTCACTAAGCTTCGATTTAAAATTTAATTCATGTTAAAATATAAAAGGGAAGACATAATAATGTGCTGATTTGAAATTCTTTAGCATTTTACTTGCCTAGCTTTAGGTCCTGAGCAGCAATGATTTGAGCACTAATGTAGACTAATACCTCACTGAGAGAATACTTCTTTGTCTGAAGCCAGGAGTAGAATATAACAACTGCTCCGTAGCAGTATCTGGGAGGTGAGGCCATAGAAATAGAAGGGAAGCCAGGGGATAGATTTCCTGTCACTTCCTATCTCCTCGAGATTAAGTCAAGGTCCAGGAAAGTTAAGATGGACCATTTCACCCAGTGGTAACTTGAGACCCCTAAGTGACTGATTAATGGCCCCGTAAGTGGCCCATAGCTCTCTGCCGGTATTCAGCAGGGAGGGGCAGTATTCCACATGAGGAAACCATGTGGAACCCTACAGGTTTTAGGACTCTGGAACCCTTTATCACACACAGAGTTTCCTCTGTCAGCAGTTGCCTCTCCCTGATGAAAGAGAGCCTCCCCCTCTACAATGACCTTTCATCCCAGCTTGCTGAAACCTGTCTGAGTGGCCGAAGCAAGTAACTTATCTACACTCACAGGATGCCTCCCTGTCGCTGTTCTCGAGCATGTTAAAGTACTAACAGTGACTGTCTTAAATTGTGGCCAACTGGGATTAAAGAGCCTGTGATTGGCTGGCATCTCTCAGAAGTAGGAACTCTACCCTAAAAAGCAAAGAAACTCCAGAGCAGGCAAACTAACTGATTAAACTTTGAATCCCATTGGGAGTTCTGAAAATGGCCATGTATGATTGCCCCCAGTGGATTGGACCATCGCAATAGCCTTCGATTCAGCCCCATGTCTATTGGAGAAGATGTAGAAATAAGATTCTATCTGCTTTCTCGGGTGAACTTAACAACTCCACGAAGACGACATTGGGAGACCTCCGAGCATGCTAGACAACATTCATTCCTCAACCTACATGATGAGAATAGATTGTCCAACCTGCGAAACAGAATTGATTGTGAAGTACGGTTATTTTTCAGCTGTTTTATGAGCTGTTCACATTATTGTCTAGTATTTGTCTCTTACCCTTGCTGTATCCAAAAGCTGTAGCAGTTCAGCTCTGCTAGCTGGATTTAAAGAACATGAAACCCATGTCAAGTGACCTAAAAACTGAAGAAAGGAATAGCAACTTAAAGAAGGAATCTGGTGCGTTTGATTGTATAAAATTACTGGATTCTAACTACTTTATCAAGATGTCGGTAGTCGAAGGGAACTGGCTGACACAATATTTGACCATGACTCTTTTACTTTTACAACTTCAAATCTAGATTAGTTTAATGGGATTAACTCAATCTCTGCCTGCTATAGATTTTCTTAAGAGTCCTAAATGGAATTACATAGCTCAGAGTCAAACCAATTTACTCCTTAGCAATTGAAAGGTAAGAAATCAAAACAATCCATTATTTATACAATGTTAGTTCATTCAAAGGTGACAATGAGGGCTGTTGGTGTGTGGATGTAACAGTTTTACAAGACCTTATGAAATTATCAAGATTGCTCTCGGTAGTAATCATTAACATTTAAGGGTTTAGAAGGTTATGTAATATTATTCAGGAGATTCTAATAAATAATAAATTTTAGTTTAATCAAACGTATGGAAGGGAATCCATGAATGTACTTGAAAAGGAGAATAATATGGGTGAGTTTATATGGAGAAAGTGAGGACTGCAGATGCTGGAGATCAGAGCTTAAAAATGTGTTGCTGGAAAAGTGCAGCAGGTCAGGCAGCATCAAAGGAGCAGGAGAATCAACATTTTGGGCATAAGCCCTTCTTCAGGAATCATTTATATGAGTTTATATGGCATAAGTTTAGAGAAGTCACTAAACATTGATGTGAAAGTTGAATTGTAAACTAGCTTCTGGGCTTAAAATGATTCTGAAGCTTTTTTGTGTGTCAAATTGGGTCTTGGTTGTAGATTCAGGCAATAATTACATTGTAACTGCAACACTGGTACAAAGCCAGATTGTTCCATTCAACAAATGGCATGGGAATGAGCCAAAGGACACATGCAGATTACAACTGGAGTTATTCTTTGTGTGATTTTAAACTAGTCAAGAGAAAATCCACAATATTTCATACATTTCTAACCTATCATGCCTCCCACTGGCTCATACTCCTTCCTTCACCCTTTGGTTTAAACTTAGCTATGCGTAATTATTTTGCTATTTACCCATATCTTTAGTCAATTCTCTGCTGAAATTTCTTCTCTTATTCTCTTGAGCTTCAAATGTGCTGCTGTATATGTTTACTTTCCCTACATTGTGCACTAACCTGTTCTTTCTCAAGACCTCTAAACTGGAACTCTCTTAGTTTTATCTTCGCCTTGGTATGCAACTTTGGTGTCTTAATAACAATCAAACATCAAGATTCCAATATACCATTAGCAAAGATGATGCTTTTCAATCATCGGAATGGTCCAAGATGTAGTGTACAATTATATAATTCATGTATGAATCTGTTATTTATCACTGTTATCAAATTTTGTTGTTATGTGATGTTGTTTGATGTGATCTCTCCCTCTCTGTGAACGCCATAGAGATAAGAAACATTATTGATCACATTCAAAGGGAAATGGCTATGAGTACAGATTTAGATTATGTTGTAACCCGGGATTTTATCATCACCTTAAAGATTTATATGACAGCATGATTAAATCTGGAATGTTATAAACCTGGAAGTGATTGCAATAATGCACCTCAGAGGCCCAAGCAATGATATATCTTCTGAAATTGATGTGGATGTAACCATTAAACGAATCTGAAGATTAGAGTGTTAGTTCAGTGGTGTTGCAGTCTCTGGAGAGAAATTCTCTATGGGTTTTAAGTGGAATTTTCCTGGGGTCTAAATTACAATCAGAAATACACCCACTGTGCTCATATCTATTAGCATCTATATTTCCTGCCAATCTCATTCACATACATTAGAACAAGTGGAAATCAGTGTTTGCAATCAGTGCTTGAGGGACTACCTTCTCTCAAGGATAAAAATTAACGTTTCAAACCATCTAACAAGCATTCATGCATATTAAGTACGTCACATTTAAGAAGATGCAATTGTGGAAAGGTTTCAATTTTTAATGAGTAATTTTTACTGATGCCATAGAAATTCATTCAAACATTAAAAAAAACACAGGTCTCAGTGACAATAAATGCTTTAAAAAAATCATCAAAATATAACAACACTGCGATGTCTATTATTCTGGGATTTGTCTTACTTCTGCTTTGAATCAATGTTGTTGCTAGAAGTTCATTTTAGCCTGGGGCCAGTGACCATAATAATGAACTAAAATGCACTTGAGTGCAAGAATTGATAGATAGGCAGAAAAGAATTCAAAGTATGGAGAAAGTATGTAATTAAGCAGTACAGTTATGTTGGGTCACTGATTGCACATTTCTCTGAGCAAAACTACACAGGAAATGCCATCCCACTATGCAAAGTCTCACTTGGTGAGAGTTATGTCTTGCACAATTAAGCTTAAAATGTTAAGGGAACAGTGTATCGTAATCCTGAGGAATGGTTCTTGACACCATAAGAGCAGCATCACTGAATGAATTCATAGATTAGTATCTTGCAATCACTTCTGCTATCCGTAACATATATTGTTTTACTATATTATGGAATTTGGTCAAGATTACTGTTCACAGTTTGTTCTCTGAAAGGGATTTAGCAGTTTTTTTTCCTATTGCCACTGATAGAATCATAACACATGCTGCAAATTATATTTAAAAACAAGAAAATGAATTTTCCAATGCTAATTTAAGATTTGCTGGAAAACTACTTCAATCATCTGAAGTCCATGTAAATAAAATATTTTTGCTCAGATGTTTTAATTGTGATGTTAATATATAAGTGAAGTTTTACATAGCTGTCATACTTGTAACATTTTTAGTGGTGATAGGAAGGTTGACGTAGTGGGACAAACAACATGTGATCTTCCCTATTTACCTTGCTGAGTTTGACAATTTATGGAATATTGGTAAGCTGATCTCCATGAAAGAACAACTGAAACAAAAAACAAAATGCCGCCTATGAGGAACACAATTTCCTGTCTAAATAAATCAATTTCAGTTATCCGTTCACAGTGAGATGCAGCTGATTCCTTCCTGGAATTGTTAACTGTTTTAACCTTTGGTCTACTCTGGCATAACAATGTTGATTTGACTATAAAACAGGTTGAAAATGCAAGTCCCATTTCTACCATTGAACAAAATTATATTTTAGAAAAGTGGCAAAAAACCTACTAATGGGAGCATATTTAAAATGGTCCACTCTTGCAGTGACTTTACAGCTTGAACTGCAGCCCAGGTTGTTTTTGTGCCAGTCCTTGTTTTAAGATAACTACTGCAAGCTCGTGCTGTCTGCTTTTAATCATCTGTTAACATATTGACAAATAACAATCAAGATATCCTTTAATATTCTTGCCTGTGAAAATATTTAGTAAAGAAGTCTCTTCATGAAAATCCTGCAATTTTTGGAACAATTAAAATTCAGTCAGCCATTCACCACAATACAAAAAGAGGGAAGTTTTAAGAGTGAGAGCAATTTGTTCTTTTATGATCCAACGATATAGAATTTATTGCTATAAACAGAAACAATGCTCTCTGCACTTTGTCTCACCATATTATCATCAAACACACAAAAAGGTTAAAATGTCCGTGAAAACACAGTGAAAATGATTATTGACTATGAGAAGGACATCTGGAGGAGATTCATGAGGAGCATAAACACTGAGAAAGATAAATAGCTGCTTTCTGTGCTGTAAATTCTGCATATTTCTGTTAAGATTATAATGATGTCTAATATTTCTTTTATAATTTATGAATAAAATGCAATCAGTTACTTTATGTTTGAACACACTGCATGTGGTTTGCCTGTTGCACAACATCATTCTAAAAGTTGAATGTAAATAAACTGACTGTCTAAAAATGTCTGTGGCACAGTGAAAATGATGTTGTTGCTTTCTGGTGTATTCAGTTCTTTATTTTTTTCTGTCACAAAGCCGGTTGCTCACACACTACAGCTATATCACAGCAATTTGTTTTCAGTTCTATAGTTCATAACCAGAAATCACTCCTAAGGCATTTTAGGTTAATTAAAATACCACACAACTGATCAGAATACTTCTTCAAAAGTAAGTATTTGATTCAATACTACGTCTATTCATTAGGATCTCAGACCAGACACCATTTATGCTTTGATCTTAGATGAGATCACCAAATTACGTTGTGATCTGGTTAGGGATTAATAGTCTTTATTTTTAAGATTAGACCAGGCAGTTGTTGAGTGAACATAACCACAAGATTCAAAATGAACAAACAACCTAGAACATTAATACAATGAACAATAATATATACAACTTATTTTTAACTCAGAGTCACTTGTGCTAAACATGGATCATATATTTTGATCAAACACTCTTCAAATAGCAAATACAATCCCCAAAAAAACCCCATAGATTTCTTGGTAACTACTTCCTTGATGTTTACAACACTGTCGGTCATTAAATCTCATTAAATGTCACAGGCAATTTCAATTATAGAGTCATCGAATCCTACAGAACAGAAACAGGCTCTTTGACCCAACTGCTCCATGCTAACCAAAATGTCCAACCAACCAAATGTCCAACCACTTGCCTGCATTTGGCCTATATCCTTCTAATCCTTTCCTATCCATGTATTTATCCAAATGCCTTTTAAATGGTGTTAATGTACCCGCCTCAACCACTTCCCCTGGCATCTCATTCCATATACGTAGCACTCTCTGTGTACAAAAGTTGCCTCCCAGGTTCCCTTTTATTCGTTCCCCTCTAACCTTAAATTGATGCCCTCTAGTCCTCAATTCCCAATCCTGGGAAAAGGACTGAGTGCATTCACCCTTTCCATGCCTCTCATGATCTTATATACCTCTATAAATCCCCCCACACTCAGTCTCCTGTGCTCTAAAGAAAAATGTTCTAACTTGTCCAACCTCTCCCTATAACTCAGACCCTTGAGTCTAGGCAACATCCTTGTAAATTTCTTCTGCACTCTTTCCAGTTTAATAACATCCTTCCTATAACAAGCTGACCAAAACTGAACACAATACTCCAAGTGCAGCCTCACCAACGTCCTGTATAGCTGCAACATAACTTCCGAACTTCTGCACTCAGTGCCCTGACTGATGAAGGCCAGTGTGCCAAAAACCTTCTTCACCACCCTGTCTACCTGTGATTCCACTTTCAGAGAACTGTGAACCTGAACTCCAAGATCTATCTGTTCCACTACACTCCTTAAGTCCCTACCATTCACCATGAAACTCCTACCTCCAAAGTGCAAGACCTCACACTTTTCTATATTAAACTCCATTTGCCATTTCTCAGTTCACTTCCCCAGCTGATCAAGGTCCTCCTGCAATTTTGGATACCCTTCCTCATTGTCCACAATACCTCCTATTTTAGTGTCATCAGCAAACTTACTAATCATGCCTTGTACATTCTCATCCAAATCATTGATATAGCTAACAAACAGTAATGGGCCCAGCACTGACCCCTGAGGCACTTCACTAGTCACAGGGCTTCAGTCCGACAGACATCCTTCCACTATTACCCTCTGCTTCCAACCATAAAGGCAATTTTGTAAACAATTTGTCAGGTCCCTCTGGATTCCAAGTGATCTAACATTCCAGAGCAGCCTATCATGTGGAACCTTATCAAAGGCCTTACTGAAATCCATATTGACTATGTGTACTGCCCTGTCCTCGTCAAATTTATCTAAGGACTCTAACAAATTTGTGAGGCATGATCTCCCATTTACAAAGCCATGCTGACTACTCCTAATCAAACCCTGTCTTTCCAAATACATGTACAGGGGAACCTCGATTATCTGAATGAGATGGGCGGACACGATTGCATGCGGATAATTGATTATTCGGTTAATCAATTCAATGCCTTTCCTCTGGGACTCAGTTTTCTATTAAGTCTGCTCCCTGTTCAGACTAGGCAGCAGCACACCGTGCGTTAGCCCCCATCCTCGCCCCCCCAACCCCGTCCAACACCACCCCCCTCCCGCTCCCAACACTGCCCTCCGCCCACCCCAATCCCATCCAACACTGCCACCCCACCCGCCCCCCAACTCCACTCAAAACCGCGCCCCCCCAATCCTGTCCAACACCACCCTCCTGCCCGCACCCCAACCCTGTCCAAAACCGCGGCCCGCGGCCCCCTGCCAGCCCCAACACCACCCTCCTGCTCCCAATCCTGTCCAAGACCACTACCCTGCCCGCCCCAACTCCATCTAACACTGCCCTTCACCCGCCCCCGCCTGCCTCCCAATCCCATCCAACACCACTCCCGCCCGCCCTGCCTGCCCCCAACACCAACTCCCCCACCCACCCCACCCCACCCCCACCCCAACATACCCCCCAGTTTGCCCACACCCCCACCCTCATGTGCTCCCACCCCGTCTCCAGGGCAGTGGAACAGGACACCTACAACAAGACTGCTGCTCCTGCTACTGCCTTTCGGGTGGTGAGTCTCCAGATAACACACACATTCACACCTTCTTACTGCAACCTTTTGACAGGTTCCACTTTTGCCCGGTACAGGACAATGTTGGAGAGATTACCTGGGGAAGGGGGTTTTAGGGTACACCTTTGTGTAGAAATCCAGGGAAAATGTGGGAAGAGAGAGAGGGGGTTGGGAGTTCAGGCACCGTCTCGAAATGTCCAGGACTGTTCTCGGCAGCACTTTTAATCATTGGAAACAAAAAATGCAATCAGTGCTGGACACATGTCTTTGATGTAATGTTTCTGTCGGGACTTCGAGCATAATCCAATTTTCAGATAATTGGTATTCGGATAATCGAGGTTCCTCTGTATATCTTATCTCTCAGAATCTTCTCAATTAACTTACCCACCACAGATGATAGGCTTACTGATCTATAGTTCCCAGACTTTTCTTTGCAGCCCTTCTTGAATAATGGCACAACATTCATTACCCTCCAGTCTTCTGGGTCCTCACCCATTGCTAATGATGATACAAAAATATCAGCAAGGGCCCCTGAAATTTGTTCTCTAGCCTCTTACAGCCTCTTCTTGGATATATCTGATCAGGACCAGGAGATTTATCCACCTTCATACATTGTAATACATCTAACAACTCCTCCACTGTGATATGTACTGTCCCCAAGATATCACCAGTAACTTCCCTAAATTCCTAAGTCTTCATGTCTTTCTCCATGGTACACACAGAGGAGAAATATTCATTCTTCACTTTTGCTGTTCTTGCCTTGAAACACTTATATTTCATATTAAATTGAAATATTTCTTCAGTGAGACCAACATGATGTACATTTGTCAGGGATTTCATTGTATGAATTGGTCTGAATTTGAGGCAAAGCTAAGTTGCAAATATTTCAATACACTGCAACTTTCAGCAATAATTCTCACCATATGCCCTTCCTTACAGTAGCAAATTCTAGCGCATACCACATTTGACATAAGAAAGCCACACCATGTGCCAGATATTTTGATAGCAAATTACATAACATGCAACATCCTCTCAACAGCAAACTCCACCAGGTACCACACTCACTGTAAAACCTTAAAATTCCAACAAGAAACCACAGATTTCAATTTTATATTCTATTACATAAAATACCATGTAGTAACAAACAGTTACTTTTCTTACATTTTCTTTTCTTACATTCCTTACATTTTTCAGCTTATCATTTTTAACATTTTTATCAACAGAAAATAGAAAAGAAAAGATTCACAGTTTTACCATTTGCTCTTGAAGACTGACTTAGTTCCCTGACAAGGTTTCCCACCAATCCTAACCCCATAATTCATATGTATATATTTTATCAATTTACCAATTGCATCTGGATTTTACTCCCCAACACTGGTCTGGTACGGCGTTCTATGTCCTCACAACCAGAATTAGAGACAATAGTAACATGTTTGCATTGTGTATCAAAGAATTCTGGTTGCCATTTGTAATATTAACTGCACAGATTTAATTTCCTTATTAAAATCACACAGAAGAGGCCATTCAGTCCAACAAGTCTTTGCAAGAGTTAACTCTTCAAATGGAGCTATCCACTTTAATTCCAATCATTGTAGGAGCAAATTACTGCAGATGCTGGAATCTGTACTGAAAACAACAAATGCTGGAGATCAAAATTGGTCAGGCAGCTTCCCTGGAGGGAGAGCAAGCCACAATTTTGAATCTAGGCTCAAAACGTTAGTTTGCTCTCCCTCTATGGATGCTGCCTGACCTGCTGTGATCGCCAGCATTTGTTGTTTTTAATTGCAATTCTTGTCTTTTTCTCATAACCTGTCATAATTATTACCAAGCTTTGCAATTTCTGAATTAATTAGTAATTTATTTAGTACATGATATACCTAGTGATTTTAGATTATGAAACTGAACCTACTTTGACCTCTTTCTCAAGATAGTCGTGTAGCAGGATCTCAGGATCTATCAGGTAATCTGGAGGGAAGAGTGGGATGGAATGGAGAGGTCTCCTGTACACGCTGCTTCTGTCCTGCTGTCTCCTGTTCTTGTCAGCTTTAGGAAATACCAGCCTCTTAATCGGAGACACAAATCCCTGAAAATCACATAGAAAATCATAAACATAACTTTTGAAATAATTACTTTTCATACAATTTGTTGAGTATCTTTCCCGACACTCCCTGAAAATGTGATTAATAGTTCAGAAATAAAAACAGCACACAAGCAAGGTACCCTGAAATAATAGAATATTGTAGTTAAACCCAGGCAATTTGGCAGTTTTTCAGCACAGGCTTCATTACAGGAGCTGTTGCTCCATTCTCCCTTGTCCCTGTATCCATATTTGCTTCCTTTTCTCCTTCAGTACTCAATCCTTCATTATTCCTGGGTTTTTTTTAATGATTATCTGCTTATCTTGTTAAAGAATTTATAGGCTCTGTTTGAACAAATTTGTGACAAAACTATTTCACATGCTAACCACTCTCTTTAATAAAATGTGCTTAAAAATGTCAGCTTTTTGTACCAACATGAATCGTTATAATACATGAACTATAGCAATGGAACAAATTCATGTGAATAAATCTACAACACAGACAGCAGAAAAAATACTTGTCATTTTTACTGACATTATAAAGTATAAATTCTAATATTCACCTCTTGGAAAGGTGGCGCAACTATAATATTAGTCGCCACACAACTACTGATCATTCATTGCGCATTTGATCTACGTCAACTGTTTTTGCTATGCAACTTTCATATGAAGCCTGAACATTTTTACAACTTTTTCAAAATCTACAGATGGAGAGATGATCCACAAGCATTAGCCTGAGGTACATAAACAATCTAAGTGCGTGACGGGGAAATAACATTTTGACAGCATCTTATTAGATTTATCCAAACATTGAGAAGTGTTTCACTTGTAATGAATTACACGAGAAGTATTTTTAGTTGAAAGGTTATTATGCACATAGGAAGAACTAACAAGATGCCTGTAGAAAGTTAATCTGATTAAGAGCATGTTAACCAGAAGGTATAAAAAACTTTCTCACCACCAATGCTGTCAGAGGTTCTGAGCATTCTCATGAACAGATTGTAGGGTCTGGATTTCTTATCAATGAATGGCATCCCCAACAGTGCAGCCCTTTGACAATAATGTGTCAAATGTTTGCCTAGATCAGTGCTTCCCCAAACATTTTACTGGTGTGAATCCATTTTAATGTGTCCTTTCACACTGGGGTTGGACAGGAGGAATTAGCGTCTGTTGCTGACTTGTGTTTGAGTTAGTGAGGATGAAGTACACTTTCTTTTCTCAGGCGTTAGTGCAGCAGTAGGGCACACAGCACTAGAGAAAAATATGTGAGGATGTAGAAGAACTTCACAGCAGTGAGCATGCATCTATGCTCCACGTCCACTGAGCATCCCAGCTCACAACCCTGTGCACTGTTCACCTCCTCCCACAAACTGAGTACTCCTAACTCCCTTCAACACCATCCAGGCACTCCTCACACCAGCAAAGAATGTGTCACGTCCTGTACGTTTCAGCCCCACTGTGCATACTTGCAGGGAGACTGGAGGAGTCTGGCTTCAGCACATAGGCTGCATGTGATGATGTCTTTGTCCACAGAATGAATGACCAACTACATGAAGCATCAAATGCTCTGATTGAACAATGGCATGCAGACCTTCATGAGTGACTTGGCCACTTTTAATGCCTGAGTCTTGGCCATTCATCTCAACATTGATCTGTAGTTAGATACCGTCTAGCTCATTGCCAGCAGGGAAGCACAGATGGTTTATCAGAGGGATGTTGACTCAAAGTGTTTCCATTTCTGACAGTTGTCCCTCTTAGATAGTGGAAGACAGACTGGAGCAGCAACCCAAGTCCAGGAGCAACAACCTTTGGCAGGGCTCTCACAGATTCCGACACCCAGAGGATGATGACCAAGAATATGTCACAGCAGGAATCTGAGTAACCTATCTCTGACGAAGTGTAGAGCTGTCCCATGCCAGATAGAAGTGCTAGGGAGAGGGACTAAAGAGTAAAGCTTTGCCCATAGATACACAATGCTAGATTGACACGTTTCTTCTCTATTTTTGAGGTACTTATTATTTCTATCCACCACCTTCTCACCTTACCCATTTCTGGTTGCTCCCAGGAAATTGTGATTATTGGTATAGCACTGACAATGTCTGATATAAGGTTGGAAGTGTGTGGGTGGTGCGGCTGTGAAAGGGATGCTTGGTTGTTTACTGAACTGGGTTAATTTGGCAAAAATAGTCTATACTTTTGGAGTGGTGCAGTCAAAATGAGCTTGTTGACAGTAAAACATCTGGGTGAGTGATGTGAGCTGCTACTAGTGTCCTGGTGACATTATATTCTACCACCTCCTCCTTGAAATGCTTTTTGTGCTCTGTGCTTTGTTCCTCTTTCAGGTCAACCCCTCGCTGTGCTGCATAGTTGGATAAGGTTCATCATGGTCAACCATTCTGGAGATCCTGGCTGTTTTACCTTTAGGGAAGCCTCCAAATACCTTGGTCAATGACACATCTATCTGTCATCTGGTTTTCCTGTGCCTCTTTGGTCAGGTGCATCATAGATGTCAGCAGCCATGTTTTAAATGGGTATGCCTGGTCTTGGACAAGTCTGCTTTGGTATAGCAAAGGATTAGAGAAGGTGCACCACTAGAGGATAAAAGTGCATGGCACATGCCCAGGAATCTTACAATATCAGCATAAACTTATTTTTTATGGCTGATGGCATGGAAACCCTTGCAGTTGAAGATACTCCTGGGCAAGCTGGGGGAGGCTTAACTATAATCAGTAACACTCATCAAATATGTGAAGTCAGATCCAGTTGTCAATTCAGGTACCTGCTCATTCTGACTAGAATCATAATTGACATAATTGGCTGCCTTATCCATTTCTTGGCCACTGCTAGAGCTTGCCAAATCTGACAGAGATTTGGAAAGATCCAGAGGCAATGGAGTTCAGGATGGTGTTGACTTTGAGGCCAACTGGCAAAGCATAACTATTAGGTTCATCTAGCAGCGGGACTTGTTTCAAACATATCTGCCACATCCTATGCAAGTTGCTGAGCGTTCTGAGAAACTGGTGCTTCTCTACCTATAGATTCTATACGGCCTCCTACAAGGTGCATGTTACTGCTGATCACCTGGTACCTGTGGAACTGCAGGACTATGAGCAGCAGGCTGTTTCTGCTCTTGCTTATTATACTTAGTTTTATTCTTTCATGGGATATGGGTATTATTAAAAGGCCAGTGCTTGTTGCTCATCCCTAACTGAGTGGTGAGCTAGGCCATTTCAAAGAGCTGTTCAGAGTCAGCGACATTGCTGTGTGTCTAGAGCCACATGTAGACCAGACTGGGTAAAGGACATTAGAGAATTAGATGGGATTTCACATCAGGCAATGATAGTTTCATGGTCCCTGTGCTGGTGCTGGTCTTGCTGGTACTTTTGTTTTTATCTTTACCTCATCCTAGGTCCAAACTACACCATAAAAGTACTCTTCACACTGATCTGATAGATCAGAGATCCAAAATGGAGACCAGACACATCTCTCCAAAGTTTCAAATTAACCTCTCTGCACAGCCTTTCACAAGGCAGGCAAGAAATTAGTTCTGAGGTTCTGATATTTACAAACCTCACTGCAGTGCCTTCAGTTCCTCGTTCGCTGTTGTATTCTGTCTTGCTTTCAAGAGCAAGTTTCAGGAATCCTGGAAGATGTAGGGACCAACAATTGAATTGTAAGTGCTGTATTAGTATTGATGTGATAGAGCTATTAACATAGTTAATAGTTAAGTTGACAATATATTTTTCTAAGCTGTTAACATATAACATTGCTTACTACAGTTCAGTGCGGGCTTTAACCAATTGAAGCTTGCTTTCCAATGTGTTGTTATTTTCGTGGTTCAAAATTCCATTCAATTAGATTATAAGTGGTCTGCATCTTAACTCCAGTTAATTGCTTCGCTCTATAACCTGGAATTGGTACAATCTAAGAATTGCAAATCAGAAATGCAGTAAATCTCAAAGTTTGAGGAATGAATATCTTTCTGCAATGTTAACACAGAACCAAACAATGAGTAAGCACTATGGAAAGACAAATACACCAGAAAATATCATTGTTTTTACTTTATAAAATGAGAACATTAAAGAAATGTTTGCATCCCAGAGCATCATTGGAGCCATGAAATGCTTAACCACAATGATTACTGAGACAGAGACCCCCTCACCTTTTAAAAATATAAGCATATGAAGTGGAAGAATATAAAAAGATGTGAAATTAAATACATTTGTGAATAGGTAGCTCTAGTTGAAGTGCAAACACCATCAGAGATGTAACATGTGAAATTACATTATTTTATATTGTAACTGATTACAGTAGAACTTCAATAATAGGCAAAGACCATTTTATAGCAGAAAACCAATCATTCACTCATTATTAAAATATGCATTGATTTAAAGTGAAATTAAAAAATGCAAATTTCACCTTTCCTTATAAGTTACACAAATAAAATATTCACCTGACTGGAACAAGGCACTTGTGTAGGTAGCTTAACTGTTACAGGAAAACAACACAATATATGAGTGATCATCATTTCACCAATTGTTTTTTCCTCCAAAGCTTTAATATTCTTTTCAACTTTCTGAAAAGAACTCAAAACATCTAACATCCCTCAAAGTTGATTAACGCTTTCCTGATCAAAACCGCAATCACATTTAAATCTGAATTATGCTTTAAAAGGATTAAATTTGTAGATTAATAAATTTACAACTAACTACTTTTGACATTTTCTAAATGACTAATATCAAGTTATTAAATCTTCTACCTTCTTCCCTTTGGTAAAAAAAAACTTGTGTTTTCACATCTTTTCTGAACTCCTAAGCTTTCTTACTAGCTTAAAGTCATGCAGTTACATGCAGGAAACACTTAGCTGACTCCACCAAATGAGTTCCGACCTGAACTATTCATGTTTCTTCCTCTCTGGAACTTACAGCAACATACATCAATGTTTAAAAAAAAACTTGGGCACTTCTGTGTTTGATTTGCTATTCTGTTTTTGGAAAATAGAGAATGAAACTAGGTATCTTTCTGTTCATGAGGTGGAGGAGCTAACGCTGCATCACCTTTCACTTCAAACACTCACAGTGAGCACCCTCAGATGCAGAGTGACATTCTATCTATTTGCCCCAAAAATATGTTTCAGTGTTCATTGTCAACACAGTTCCTTGTTTCCTCATCAGTAGTTTTCAGTGAGAATTTGTCATTTTAGTATTGAACTAAGGTTTTGTGCCACAGACCAATCATTAGAGTCATAGAGTCATAGAGGTGTACAGCATGGAAACAGACTCTTCGGTCCAACCGTCCATGCCGACCAGATATCCCATCCCAATCTAGTCCCACCTGCCAGTACCCGGCCCATATCCCTCCAAACCCTTCCTATTCATATACCCATCCAAATGCCTCTTAAATGCTGCAATTGTACCAGCCTCCACCACATCCTCTGGCAGTTCATTCCATACACGTACCACCCACTGCATGAAAAAGTTGCCCCTTAAGTCTCTTTTATATCTTTCCCTTCTCAGCCTAAACCTATGCCCTCTCGTTCTGGACTCCCCGACCCCAGGGAAAAGACGTTGCCTATTTACCCTATCCATACCCCTCATGATTTTGTAAACCTCTATAAGGTCACCCCTCAGCTCCAGCCTGTTAAGCCTCTCCCTATAGCTCAAATCCTCCAAACCTGGCAATATCCTTGTAAATCCTTTCTGAACCCTTTCAAGTTTCACAACATCTTTCCGATAGGAAGGAGGCCAGAATTGCACGTAATATTCCAACAGTGGTCTTACCAAGGTCCTGCACAGCTGCAACATGACCTCCCAACTCCTGTACTCAATACTCTGACCAATAAAGGAAAGCATACCAAATGCCTTCTTCACTATCCTATCTACCTGCAACTCTACTTTCAAGGAACTATGGAATAATGAGGAAAGAAGGTAAAAGAAAGAAGAATAAACCTATTGCACTATAATCTGGTGTTATGTGATTTTTAACTTGTCCACCTCAGTCAAACACCGGCATCTCCAAGCCAAGGTAGAAGAAATAATGGAGAGGCAAGACAGAGCAGAGGGGAATGAAATGATGTGAAGATAGGGCATTGGGTACTCATTGGGAGAATGAAAGATTATGGGCAGATAGAGATCATGAAGGAGAGAGATTACAGGTGAAGGGATTGAACTCATAGGGAAAGTGAGATGCCAAGAAGGGTAAATGGAGATTGTGAGTGGGAGAATTGCAGCAGGTTGTTTGGGAGACTAAGGGTAACACATTTGTAACTCCTGGCCCATCAGGATTTGCTTCCTGGATCTGGTAGCTCTTGCTTTCTTCTAGCAGTTGGGTTTTTCAAGTCCTAGAAGTGGTGACTAATGCTGTTGATGTGTTGATGTTATGATAAAGATAATTAAGCCACAATTGGAGTGCTATGTGTAGTTCTGATCTCCATGTTATCAAAAAGATGTGATTGCACTGCAGAAGACAGAAGATATTCACCAGGTTATTTTCTGGGCTGAAATGATTCAGCTATGAAGAGAGGGTAGATCGGTTGAGGTTGTTTTCCTTGAAAGAGAGAAGGCTGACAGGGGATCTGATTGAGTTGCATAAAATTCTAAGGAGCTTTGACAGGGAGAAACATTTCCCCTTGGTAGAGAAGGCAATAGACAGGGGATATGGTGTTAAAGTAAGGAGCAGGGGGTTTAGAGAGTATTTGAGGAAAGTGTTTTCACCCAAGGATTGTGGGTTTCTGGAGCTCACTGCCTGAAAGGATGTCAGAGACTGGAACCCTCAAGACATTTAAGAAGTACTTAGATGAGCACTTGAAACTCCATAATATAAAGTGCTGGAAAATGGATTAGAACAGATGGATATTTGTTGACCAGCACATACACAATGGACCAAAGGACTTCTTCCATGTGTAAAAACACTATGACTCTAAAGATTTTTACACCATCCCGGACAAAGCAGCCTGCTTGATTGGCACCACTTATACAAACACAATTTTCCTGCTCTTTGGATGCTGCCTGACCTGCTGTGCTTTTCCAGCACCACTCTAATCTTGACTCTGATCTCTAGCATCTGCAGTCCTCACTTTCGACCACTTATGCAAACATTCACTCCCTCCACCAATGCTCAGTAGCAGCAAGTGTGAAAATGAAAATGCATTTAAAAGTTAACCTAATCATTGCTTAGCTATCATTTGGATGTATCAATGATGAAACCGGTCATTGAAGAATCTGTGCCCAAACCACATCAATCTTTCAAGCAACTAGTTTCTAACATTCCATCCTGGTACAGGGAGTCAGTCAGCATTCCCATACCAAGCAGTTGAAACATAATGGCTCTGGCATCCAAATACCTTGGCTAGAGCTCAGATACAATTATTTTTACCATCCTCTGGGAGCTGTTTATCTCTCCGTTCCCACACATCTGCCCATGTCCTCCTAGATGATAGGGCCATCAGTTTGGAAGGTGCTATCTATGTAGCCTTAAGTGATTTTCTGCAGTGCAGTATATAGATCATACATTCCATTGACTAGCAGACTATCAAACAATATAGTTCTTTGACCTTCCACAGTAGGCACCAGAAGCCTGTACACCCTATATCCACGACACATTTTTGGACAATGTTTACTAAAAAAGATTCTGATTGTGTTATGAGTTACACTGAAAACATATTTAAGATCACCATTGGCTCTCAGTGTGATTCATTTACATTGAATACTATATATATATACATACATAGGACCCTTGTCTCTAAAGCAGAAAGGAATTTGTCAACACATTGCATATTTCTTCCATTGAGGAATGGATTATGGAGAATTTCAATCTCCATTGCTTTCTCCAAGGTGATACCCTGACCACTTGGAGTCTACTTGCCTGGTTTCAGGCAAATCAGCTAAGTAAAATTAGCAGTCAACCATTGCTTCTGTAATCATGGTCCAATCAATCAGCACTCTATTTCTTTGCTGTCTTTTAAAATTCATTCACAAGTTGAGGGTGTCATGGCCAGGCCAGTATTTATTGCCCACCCAATTGGCCAAAGGGAATTCAGAGTCGACCACTTTGCATTTATTTTCCCTTAAGGGCGCTAGTGAACTTGATAGTTTCTTTTACCCTAACAATTGACAATATTTTCATAATCATCATTAGAATGTTGAATTCAAATTCCACCGTCTTCCCAGATTCTAATCCCAGATTCAGAATATTATCAGCGTTTCTGGATTAACAATCTGATGATCATACCACTAGACCATCACCTCCCCAATATGTTGTCTTTCCACGTTGGTTTCTTATGCAACAGGTCTCATAAGTGCAGGACAAAAAGCTTTTGCTTTGTATCTCACTTTAGCAATGTTTTACATACAGCATCAACTGGTGTCATGACATTTGGGAACATTTATGTGGTGATCATTGGTGATCTACCCAAAGTGCCATGGTAAAACTATGGCACTTTGATACACTTGCTCAAATATCAGCATGTGTTATGTCTTGCCTATTCCAAATAAAATATAGCCACTGTCACAGTAAAGGTTATCACTTTAACGATTACAGAGTCTGAGAAAATTCCAATACTCCCTTTGGCCACCATGATGGCTCAATTACAACTGGCATATCACTGCAGCAAAATCTGGGCAGGATCATTTTTGCTGCCAGAATAGAAAGCCTCATTTGCTTCTTCAATAGTGCTTGACATGTTGCAAATATCTTCCACAGAAGTCTGGAAGGAGCCAAATGCATGTAATTTCATTACCACCGTCACTTTCATGGCTACTGGCCATTTAGTCCACATTTTGCATTGAGCTTGCACTTGTGGTACAGCATCTGATGTATTTCTATGGCAACATTCTAACAGAAGAGTAGATAAGAGTAGATAGGAAAATCACAAACTGAATAATTTGGGGGATATGACTTTGTGCTTGCTCTTATTCTCCTCCACTTTACAGAAACTTGTCCTGCTCCAAGTAACATCTGTTAATTCTCTATGTAATGCTGTGTTTTAAAATATCCATTTCTGATGATAGTAAATTGTCCTTCACCATATCCCACTAAACTCTCTATTTATTTTCTTGCAGAGTTTTGCAATTAGATACAAATGAATGAATCACAAAACACTTGTTAAATCATGCAACAGCCAAAGGAAATCTGTAGATTTTTGGTGATCCTTTTAATGAGCATTGGTGGGCCTCCCCAGTTGTTGGACCTGCATTCAGCTGTCTGAGGATAAGGGAGGGCATTAGCTGGAATATTAAGTTTCAAATATCAAATCAGTGTTATCTGTTGATAATTTGTCTGCTCTGCCTATTTCTACCAGACATTAACTCTGCGCACATGCTAATGCCCTCACTAATCTGGTATAACTTGATCCACAAATGTGCACATGCATGTGTTTTCACTCAGGCTATTTTGCCCTCTAAAGACACTCACAGCAATAAATATAAACACCAAAAAGTCCAATTTCTTGCATACTCTCTTCTGGGATGCTGGATGCTGAAGGCTTATGCAGAAGCCAACACTATTGAATATTATTTACTTTAAATATAGTGAGAACCTTTCATTTCATCAAGGAAGTTATGTTGTAAATCTTAAGCAGTGGAAAATCAGAACTTTATTATAATGTGTACAAAATAGAATAGGCAGAACAACGCAAAGCAGTATGTGCTAAATAATCACCAATATGAAGAAGTAGAAAAATGAAACTTCTATCATCATTTCCATTGTTTGCTAATGTCCCATTTCAGTGACAGACAATGGGAATGCTTGCTGCATAGAGCAGATTCTTAAACCAATAACACAGGCTGCTTACACCAAATAATTGCATGCAAACTTGATTTCTAGTGACTGAAATCTCAGGCTCTTCTTAAATATTGCAAACAATTGTCTGTATAAAGAAACCAACAGATATACATAAATGTAGCTATGGCAGATTTTTAGCCTTCTATGGCAAAATTTATAACATTGAATTAACATGACACATTAAATTTTCTCAGTGAATTAATATCTTTTAATTTACAGTTCAGAAAGAGCTTTGAAAAGCTTGTACTCTTTGATGAATGTAAGTTTCCCTAAAGGAAACTGTGGGTGTATATACCTACAAATACTGCATTACGTCTGGCATGCAACAGATTTACGATTTTGATGTTACAACTCGTCTAGGTGGAATTTATGAAAGATTAATGTCAAATTATAGATTTTTTTTACCTTCTTTCCCTTCTTGATCTCTACATCCATGGTGTTTTCACATCTGCTCTGAACTTCTGATTTTTTTTTTGCTTTGTTCTTATGCTGCTACATGCAGGAAACTCTTGGTTGACTCCACCAAATAAGTTCTGATGTAAACTTTTAACAGTTCTTCCTCTCCTGGGAGTGATAACAATATACATCAGCCTATCAAACTCCACCAAATATTAGACTGTATCCATTGTTAGGTGCATCCAAAATTGCATTTTGATTTTTATCTGAACACTGACTATCATTTGACAGCATTCCATAAATTAGTGACATGTTGATATATGCCCAATCTTAAACACTGCACTGATTTCCTTAAGTCACTATACAGTCAGTTCCTGTGGATGTGTCCTATCAGTACCTCCTGTTGGCAAACTATCATTGTTTCATTGCCATGACGCAAAATAGAGCAGGAAATGATTCCAATATCAGCCATTTTCAGACCAACATGATTGTATTAACTTCATAGTTATAAATAGAACATTTGTGATCCTTTCCATTTCACAATATAACATTTATATTTTGACTGAGATATTTTTTGGTGGTTTATTCTATCCTCAGCATATTTTATATTCATCAAAATTCTTTCTTCCTACCAAATTAACAGTGATACATTTGCATAAATATTATCACAAACATTTGGTGTCACACTATTAAAACCACAATTTAAAATTCCAGTTCTAGATGCCTGCCATTTCATGAATGATTGCCATAATTGAATGATTTGCTCCCCCCTCCCCACCCCCTGTTGATTAAAAAAAAGTTTAACTGTTACATATTTTTACATTCTAACACCCATTTCTGGGAAACTTGCTTCCTTCAAGTACGTATCCAAGTGACCAAAATGAATCCAGAGATACATTTTAAAAAATAGCAACCGTTTCAAAACCAAGAGAGGAGCTAGGCAAGATGTTCAGGAATTAGATAAGTCAAAGATGATTTGGTTGGTATGTGCAGGCACTGGGGATCTGGATTTTCAAAAGTAAATTGCCATATTGGCTGCTCTGAATTATGATGCGTATTATTCAAGGATATATGGCACAATAGATTAGAAATCAGGTAGAGAGCAGAAAACAGAGATTAATTGTTAATTTGTTTTTTTGATTTTGAGAGTGTGCACACTGCTGTTCCCAGTGAAAAGTGCTGCATTTTATTTAAGGTTGAGGGGTGACTTAATTGAGACATATAAGATAATCAGAGGGTAAGATAGGGTGGACAGTGAGAGCCTTTTTCCTCGGATGGTGAACATAGATTTAAATCGAGGGGTGATAGATATCGCACAGATGTCAGAGGTAGTTACTTTTCTCAAAGACACAGTAGTAGACTTGCCAATTTTAAGGCCATTTAAATAGTCATTGGAAAAAGCATATGGATGAAAATGGAATAGTGTAGGTTAGATGAGCTTCAGATTGGTTCCACAGATCGATGCAATATTGTGGGCCGAAGGGCCTGGACTGCGCTGTGATGTTCTATGTTCTATGTTAATATATGTAAATGATATTGCCATTGTCTTACCAGTCCATAGGGCTGCTCTGAGAGAAAGAGTCACCTGGTAGTAACCTGAGGGTCACCATGCCACAGGAGGTGGGGGGAAGGGGTGCAGTTGAGGAGGCAGGACCTTTATAGTAACCTCAGCCAGTGCAGGAATTGAACCCAGACTGTTGGGTATCACTCTGCATCACATTCTACCATCCAGGCAACTGAGCTACATTTTAAGTATTTCTGAAATACCACACATGCTAGGAATAACTGAGCTTAGTTGGCACAGTACTTCAAAATTTATGATTTGGTTGAAATGCATCGAAGATTGAATAGAAAGATGACAGGATACAGACGCAGAATGGCCACATTATTATTTGCTTATGAGGAGGGTAAACCTCCAGATAAATTCCCTCTATTTACTGCTCTGTAAATATTGGCAGGCTATTCACAGAGCAGTTCTGATGAAGGAACATTGAACCCAATACACTAACAATTTTTTTCTCTCCACAGATGCTTCCAGATCTGTTGAATTTCTCCAACACTTTCTACTTTTGTTTTCAGTTCTAGTCTTCCTCGTTTGAGCATTTAAGATGGGGTAGCAGTAAGGAATCGGGAGCAATAATCCTGGATATGTTTCTTTAAATCAAATGCTGAGGATTGTTGAAAGACACATCAATTAATTCAATAAAGTCTGAGGTTCCACTTGAAATATTATTGGCTTAAGTGGGCACAATAATTAATTCTCTAAGCCATTTGAGCCATCAAACACTACTTACATTGCATGTAGGTTTGCTAACTGAGCTGGAAAGTTCATTTTCAGATGTTTTGTCACCATATTAGGTAACATAATCAGTGAGCCTCTGGTGAAGCACTGGTGTTAGTGACCCGCTTTCTATTTATGTGTTTAGGTTTCCTTGGATTGGTGATGTCAGTTCTTGTGGTGATGTCAGTTCCGGTTCTTTTTCTCAGAGGATGGTAAATGGGATCCAAGTTGATGTGTTTGTTGATAGAGTTCTGGTTGGAATGCCATGCTTCTAGGAATTCTCCTGCATGTCTCAGTTTGGCTTGCCCTAGGATGGATGTGTTGTCCCAGTCGAAGTGGTGTCTTTCTTCATTTGTGTAAGGATACAAGTGAGAGTGGGTCATGTTTTCTTGTGGCTAGTTGATGTTCATGTATCCTGGCGGCTAGTTTCTTTTGCCTGTGTGTCCAATGCAGTGTAAGAATGCAAGAACTGTAACAAACACTAGGGCAAGCCAAACTGAGACATGCACGAGAATTCCTAGAAGCATGGCATTCCAACTAGAGCTCTATCAACAAACGCATCGACTTGGATCCCATTTACCATCCTCTGAGAAAAAAAACAGGAACTGACATCACCACAGGAAATGACATCACCAACCCAAGGAAACCTAAACACATAAATAGAAAGCAGGTCACTAACACCAGTGCATCACCAGAGGCTCACTGATGATGTTATCTAGTATGGTGACAAAACATCTGAAAATGAACTTCCAGCTCAGCGAGCAAACCTACACCCAGAACCTTAACCTGAGCTATAAATCTTCTCAAAACTCACTAACTACTTCCATTTTTATGATATAATTTAATATTTTAGTGTTTTGTTTTGTAGAACAACCATATTAGTTTCTATGCATAACTCAGCAACTTGAATGTTTTGTTTGCTTTACCCATATGCTAAAGTGCGCTATTATGTGAGCAGTGTGCCTGGTGGTTCTCCTGATTGTTCTGATGAAAGAGTTAATGAATATCTACAGAATCATAGTGCATTAGAAACCCTTGTGCCTGTTGGAGCTTGAGCTATAGCAATCCAAAATTGATCTTACTGGCTCCATCTCTTTACTTTCACTGATTAGTTTGCTTTAATATTTATTCAAAAGATCTTTTCCTCAATGCTTCCTCAGGCAGGACAGTCATGTTCAAATAATCCACTTGGTTTGTATCTGTTACGGTATGGGCTACCAACAAAAATAAATCATCAGTGATTAATGAAAATAATAGCTTACTTGTATTTCATTGTGTAGATGTAATAAATGATCATATGAAGATGAAGCATTGTAGCACTGTCAACATTGAAATTTGACACTGAGAATTGAAATGGGATGATGCAAGATAAAAATGTGTCCAAGTAATTGAATTGTTTCTCTTTTGTTATATATAGTTCTGAGTAGCAAATGGAAAGAATTCTAAATCATGAGCTTCTGTAGAAAAACATTCTTTGTCTTCTCTGCCAGAAGATAGGTCCAGACCACAGCACTGTAGCCTATACCATAGGTAGGGCAAGGAGGCAGAGCCCAAGATCTCACCAGTTAAAACATGGATCCAACCCACTGCCATTGGTATTAATTTGATTCACACAGGTTGTCCAGCCAACTGAGCCATGTATCCCATACCCATTGTTTGTAGGAGTTTGAGTTACATTTTTACATGTATGCTGTAGCCTGGAGTTGCAGAGAGTGATGTTAGAGACTCCAAAAGAAAGTGTCTCGTTGAGATGATGAGGATCTTTGCATTTCATCTGTACAATTTACAGGCATTTAATGTCTTCCAGATGCTTCAGTTTCCTCCCACAATCCAAAGATGTGCATATTAGATTAATTGGCCATACTAAATTGTTAACAGTGCTCAGGGGTGTATAGGTTAGGTGCATTAGTCAGTGGTAAATGTCGAGTAATAGAGTAGGGGATGGGTCTGGGTGGGATACTCTTCAGAGGGTTGGTGCGGACTTGTTGGGCTAAATGGTCTGTTTCCGCACTGTAGGGATTCTATGATTCTACGATAATTTTTCACACTTGAACTAGGAGCAGGAGTAGACCTCAAGGTTCCTCCACTGTTAAATAAGAACATGGTTGATCAGCGTTCTCCAC
Source organism: Chiloscyllium punctatum (assembly GCF_047496795.1). Lineage (NCBI taxonomy): Eukaryota > Metazoa > Chordata > Chondrichthyes > Orectolobiformes > Hemiscylliidae > Chiloscyllium > Chiloscyllium punctatum. Next base: position 46,373,714 of record NC_092775.1, on the reverse strand, counting down.
ATTTTCACTGACCTTTCGCACTCTTGTCTATTAAGAATCTACCTAGCTCTGCCTTTAAAATATTCAAACTGTGCCTTCACTGCATTTTGAGAAAGAAAACTCTGAAGACTAACTACCCTGTGCAAACTGAAAATTTCCACATCACTGTTTTAAATGGGCAACTCTTATTTTTGAACCATAACCCCTTTTCCTCGATTCTCCCACAAGAGGTCAATATGAAGTACCTGTTCATTTCATCTGCAATCTTGTTATTTTTTTCATTATTACTTCCCGAGACTCATTTTCCATAGGAGTAACACTTACTTCATTAATACTTTTCTTTTTAAAATACTTTCAGAACGATCACTCATCCTTGAAGAGACAAAACAACTGCAGACGATGGAATCCAAAATAGACAGGCAGGATACTGGAAGAACACAGAGGGCCAGGCAGCACCAGGAGGTGCCTAAGTCAATGTTTTGGGTGTAACCCTTTGTCAGGATTGAAGTAGGGTTACACCTGAAATATCGACTTCTGCATCTCCTGACGCTGCCTGGCTTGCTGTGTTCTTCCAGCCTCCTGCCTGTCTACTCACCCTTGAAGAGCAGTTATGGCTTTTTTTGAGTTTGATATTTTCTTTAACATTTTAGTTAACCACCCCTGGTGGTTTCTCTCCGTGAAATTTTTCTTTCTGATTAAGTTGTATGTATTCTGTGTTGTGAAATATTCCCTTAAATGTCTACCACTGCATCTCTATTGACCTATCATTTAAACCAAGTTGCTAGTTCATCTTAGCTAGATCTGTTTTTAATGCTTTTGTAATTACCTCTATTTAAATTTAAAATACTTGGTTTGGACCTATTCTTCTCTCCCTCAAACTGAATGTAAAATTATGGAAACTGCTACTTGGGCTGGCTTGATTATGGGATCAATAATTAATCCTATTTTATTGTCCAATGCCAGGTCTAGTATAGCCTTTTCTCTGGTTAGCTCCAGAATGTGCTATTTAAAGAAACTGTTCAGAAAACATTTAAGGATCATCTAGGTTACCATTACCCACCTGATCCTTCAGACCATATACAAAGTCAAATGCTCCAAGATTATCACCACATCTTTATTTCTTCTTTTGTCCTCCGTCCTCTCATGCGATGACTTCTGAGGGCTCATACATCATTCCCACAGGTGTCTTTATTATTTCGACCTAAACTACATCCTGGTGTCCTGACCTTAGTTTCATCCCTCTCTATTGTGCTAATACCATCAATAATTAACAGAGCCAACTCTACCCTGTTTACTGGCATTCTTTACTTCCTAAATATTATGCACCCATCAACATTCATGTCCCAAGCTATGTCATCCTAACAGCCATGTCTCTGGTATGAGTATCAGATTGTACTTAATTATTTCTATTTATGTATTCAGTTAATCTGTTTTGTTTAGAATGCTACATGAATTCACATAAAGAGCTTTTAGTGTTGCCCTTTTATTTAACTGTATAAAGTCTAGCCTTATCTGTTTGTTATTGCTGTCACCCGAAATGTAAGCAATCGTGCTTTCCTTACTTTTGTTCACATGAATAAATGGGGTAGCATAAAGCATGTCATTGAAGACTGAGAGATCATTGAAGATTTATATTAGTATTCTAATTATTTAACATCTTGTGGTTGATAACTAATAACAAAATCAAAGGACACACAATTGTTGTGTTGGAAATTTACTGAATTCAAAAGTCTGTTTATTTATTCTACTGTTGCCAACTAAAGCTGTACCTACAGCCTCCTTGATTTCCCAGTCCCTTGTGAAAACTGAATGCAATCCATGTGGTGAATCTTCGGAGGTTGCTGGAAGTGACTTTAGGAAAGGAAAGTAATAAAATTGGATTTCATTAAGAACTGTAGAAAATATTTCTGAAATTTAAGATAACATTTATCAAATACAATACATTTTGGAGCAAGACACTTTCACGAAATCTTCCAAATTATGAAACGATTGGAAAATTGGTGATACATTTAAACTAGCTGTTGATTCTAGCCAAGATAGAACTGATTGTTATTTCCTGGCTGCAACTGCAATTTACCTTCTTTGCGAAGAACGTTGCCTATGTGTACTCATGTCCATGCTGCATTTCGCTGTCAATGCTTATCATTTCAGAGTACAGCAGGAGTTATTTATATCCTTTCATGGGATCTGGACATCTCTGGCTAGGTTAACACTTATTACCAATCCCCACTAATTGATGCTGGTGAGTCACTTTTCTGAACTGTTGTAGTCCATGGTGCATATGAACATTTACATTACTATTAGTAAGGGAGTTCCAAGTTCCAGGATTTTGACCTAGTGACAGTGAAGCAATGGTAATACAGTTTCAAGGCAGGATGAAGCTTGGTTTGGAGGGAAGTCAGCAGGTATGTATCGGTATGGCCTTCAAAGTGCTGTAGGTCAAAGATTTTGGAAGTAATGTTGAAAGAGCCCTGTTGAGTTGCTGCAATACATCTTGCAGATGGTATGTACTGCTGTCACTGTGTTTCAACCATTATGGGAGTTAATGTTGAAGACGGTGGATAGGATGCCAAGCAAGTAAGCTGCTTTGACCTGCATGGCATAAAACATACTATTTGCCTCCATGGCTCCATGCTGCACCTGCATGCTTACTTTCAGTGACTGGTGTATGAGGTCACACAGGTCTCCTTGCACAATCCCCTCTCTCAGGTTAGAGCCATTCAAATGATAATCAGCCTTATTGTTTTGCTCCCAAAGTGGATAACCTCACATTTATCCACATTATACTGCCAGGTATTTGCCCATTCACTCATCCAGCCCAAATCATACTGAAAACATGGTGAGGTGACTGCTTATTTGCTTGAGTAAAATGTAAAGTTCATATTTTCAAAACTGTATTTAGAATGAGCTTGACAGAAGATCATTGCAACACTATTGCTAGAAATTTCAGCTTTAGCAGTTAGAAGAAAATGATTTAATCATATGCATGCATGTGATGTGGGGACATGGCTGTGGGTCTGTCCAGCCATGATAGGCTTCATAGAGACAAAATCCAATAACAGATGCTGGAATCTAAAGTAGACAAACAGGAGGCTGGAAGAACTCAATGTTAAATTGGCAGAAGAGCTAAAGAACAGTACCAGTGCACGTACTGAAGAGGGACTTAACACTGAGTTCTCGAATTTCAAATAACCTTTCCATCCATCCCCCATAAACCACCTTCCAGCCCCACCTCTTCCCTTCCATTCCTCTGATCAATCCTTCCTTCCAGCTACCAACCAGATTCATCCCTCTCATCTAGGAACCAGGTCAGATCCACTACCTGTGTTCACCAATCCCTACCTCACCACTTTGCTACTTTCCATCTCCATCTCCCCCCACCCCCAGCCCCCTATCTGTAGCTTGTCCCCACATCTGGTCCTTCAGAAGGGTTATACTTGAAATGCTAACTTCTCCACCTCCACATTGCCTTGCTGTGTTCTTCCAGCCTCCTGTTCGTCTGTGATAGGCTGTATAGGTATATGATGTATCAAATGTCCAGCAAAATGGGCTAAGTAACTGTATCAAAGTTACGGGAGAACAAGGTGGGAGTTCAGCAGGGGAAAATCAGAATACTGATATTTCACACGTGCATATCAAGTAGACTGTGGTGAGCTTATACTTTAATCTTCACAATATTAAGGTCAGAAGTGTGGATGTCCTCTGATGATTGCAGAACATTCAGCACTATCCAAAACACCTCAGAGGCAGACTGCATCTGCATGCAGCAAGATTTCAACAACATCCAGGCTTGGGCTGATCCTGGCAAGTATTATTTGCTCCTACAAGTGCCAGGCACTTATCATCCCCAATGAGACAGACATTCTAGCCATCACCTCTTGATGTTCAGTGGTCTTACCCTCACCAAATTCCCCACTATCAGATCCTAATGATTACCTTTGATCACAGACTCCTTTTGAGTAGCCCAATAACTATTGTAGCTGCAGGAGCAGGTCAGAAACTCAAAATTCTGTCATGATTAATTCCTCTCATCTCCCCGATGCTTGTCCAACATCAAAAAGACACAATTCAGGACCATGATGGAATACACTCAGTTCACCCAGATGATCTTGACTATATGTTTTATTGAGCTATGTCTGTTGATTAAACTTAAAATATAAGCTATAAGTATTAAATTAACCTGAAGCAATGTTTTGTAGAGGAAAAAGACTGTGCTATTCTCTATGGTCTGTAGATTAAAAGAAGCAAAAATGGCCCTTAGTAGAGTGATATGCTCTTGTCAGATGTGGGGGTTTAGGGAAAGTTAATGGGTTAATGAGGTTTATATCTGCAATAAATACTGTTGGTTGCGAATCCTAACAGATTGAGTGGATCAGTTGGAGAGAACGTTAGAGACAATGAGAAATTTACAAGAGCAAGGGGATGTGAAATGATGGCAATTATAGGAAGGGGGAAAGTTGCAGATACAGTCACATAGATGGGTTAACTCCAGGAGAGGTAAGAGAGGTAGGCATCTAGTGCAGGAGTCTTCTGTGGCTATCCCCGTTTCAACCAAGTATGCTGTTTTGGAAAATGTAGGGGGTGATGGATTCTTAGGGGAACATAGCATGAACAGACAAGTTTCTGGTATTGAGACTAGCTATAATTCAATGAGGGGTATGTCGGGTTCCAAGCAATCGATTGTGTTAGGGGATTCTCTAGTCTGAGGTACAGATGTTTCAGTGGCCAGCAGTGAAAAATCAGAATGGTGTGTTGCTTCCCTGGTGCCAGGATCAAGGATGTCTCAGAGGGGGTGCAGAATGTTCTCAAAGGGGAGAGGGGCCAGCAGGAGGTCATTGTACACATTGGAAACAATGACATAAGAAGGAATAAGTTTGAGATTCTGAAGGGAGATTACAGACGGATCAGCAGGGATTTAAAAAGGAGGTCCTTGAGAGTAGTAACATCTGGATTACTTCTTTAGTCATCCAGCATTCCATATACTGGCTAGACTTTCCTTTCACCCTGACAGGAATTTACCTTCTCTGGATTCTTGTTATCTCGTTTCTGAAGGCTTCCCATTTTCCAGCCATCTCTTTACCTGCACCCAATCAGCTTTTGAAAGTTCTTGCCTAACACCATCAAAAAATTGGCCTTCCTCCAATTGAGAACTTCAACTTTTAGATCTGGTCTATCCTTTTCCATCACTATTTAAAAACTAATTGAATTATGGTCGCTGGCCCCAAAGTGCTTCCCCCACTGACACCTCAGTCACCTGCCCTCCCTTATTTCCCAAGAGTAGGTCACGCTTTGCACCTTGTCTAGAAGGTACACTCACATACTGAATCAGAAAATGTTCTTGTACACATTTAACAAATTCCTCTCCATCTAAACCCTTAACACTATGGCAGTCCCAGTCTATGTTAGAAATTTAAAATTCCCTACCATAACCACCCTATTATTCTTACAGATAACTGAGATTTCCTTACAAAATTGTTTCTCAGTTTCCCTCTGAGTATTACGGGGTCTATAACACAATCCCAATAAGGTGATAATCCCTTTCTTTATTCTCAGTTCGTTGGATGTATTTCCGTGAATATCCTCCCTCAGTACAGCAGTAATGTTATCCCTTATCAAAAACGCCAACCCCCTCCTCTCTTGCCTCCTTTTCTGTCCTTCTTGTAGCATTTATATCCTGGAACATTAAGCTGCCAGTCCTGTCCATCTCTGAGTCATATTTCTATAATATCTATGATATCCCAGTCCCATGCACCTAACCATGCCATGAGTTCACCTGCCTTTTCAGTTCAACCTCTTGCATTGAAATAAATGCTGTTTATCATTCCTACCTTGTTCTCTGCTTTGTCCCTGCCTGCCCTGACTGTTTGACTTGCCTTTGTTCTCAACTGTATCAGTATAGATTGAAATCTTTCCTCACTATCTCCCTGGGTCCCACCTACCACCCCCCCCCCCCCCCCCCCCCCCCAACCCCACCATACTAGTTTAAATCCTCCCAAGCAGCTCGAGCAAAACTCCCTGCCAGTATATTAGTCCCCTTCCAATTCAGGTGCAATCCGTCCTTCTCGTACAGATCACTCCTACCCCTAAAGAGCTTCTAATGGTCCAAAAGTGAAAATCCTTCTCCTGTACACCAGCTCCACAGCCATGTATTCATCTGCTCTATCCTCCTATTCCTGCCCTCACTAGCTCATAGCACCGGGAGTAATCCAGATATTACTAACCTCGAGGATCTCCTTTTAAAATTCCTAACTCTCTGTAATCTCCCTTCAGAATCTCAATCTATTCTCTTCCTATGTCATTGGTTCAAATATGCACAATGACCTTCTGCTGGTCCCTCTTCCCCTTGAGAACATTCTGCACCCTCTCTGAGACATCCTTGATCCTGGCACCAGGGAAGCAATGCACCATTCTGATTTTTCACTGCTGGCCACAGAAATGTCTGTCTGTATCTTGGACTAGAGAGTCCCCTAACACAATCTATTGCTTGGAACCCGATGTACCTCTCATTACATTACAGCCAGTCTCAATACCAGAAACTTGTCTGTTCATATTATGTACCCCTGAGTGTCCATCACCCCCTACATTTTCCAAAACAGCATACTTGTTTGAAATGGGGATAGCCACAGAAGACTCCTACATTACCTGCCTACCTCTTTTATCTTTCCTGGAGTTTACCCATCTACGTTACTGTATTTGAGACTTTCCCCCCTTCCAATAATTGCCATCCATCACATCTCCTTGCTCTTGTAAATTCCTCAATGCTTCTACCACTGATCCATTCAATCTGATAGGATTCGCAGTGAATGGCATTTATTGCAGATATAATCCTCAGTAACCCATAAACTCTCCCTAAACTCCCACATCCAACAAGAAGAGCATATCACTCTACGAAGGGCCATTTTTGCTTCTTTCAATCTATCGACCCAGAAAATAGCAATGTCTTATTCCTCTACAAAACACTGCTGCAGGTTAAATGAATACCTATGGCTTGTATTTTAAGTTTAATCAAGAAACATAACTCAATAAAACATATAATCAAGAAAGAACTCAGTCTACTTACTACTGCAGACTTATTTTAAGGCCTCGCTTAAAATGCACTTGTCTGCTTCTGTGCTGTGACCTTTCCCAAACAGGTTCCTCCAAGATCAGTTGTGAATTTCACTGTTTTTTAATTTTCCTAGACGCACTCCGATGTCCAGCAATACATGAATTCAACAGCAAAGGCAGTAACTGCTCACTCTGTCAGTTAGCAGAGTGGGTTCTTTATCTCTCTCTCTCTCTCTCCCCCCAGCACTGACCTTACAATGTGCTTCTTTTGTCTGTCCTTCTCCCTTTCAAAACTGCTGTTGATTTGAGATTTTTTTTCCCAAAGTTCCAAAACAATGCAACAGTATATAAAACAGCAATTGCTGCTCCTGGAATTTGAGGAAATCACCTCCAACAACTAAAATAGCTCAAAAAAGGAGCAGCTGTTACAGCAGAAATTTTTCCCATCCTCCATCTTGGATTACCCAGAATCCTTTTTATGCTGGATGAATAAAGAAATTGAGAGCTTGGTTAAGAAAAAGAAGGAAGCGTGTGTCAGGTATGGACAGGATAGATTGAGTGAATCCTTATAAGAGTATAAAAGCAGTAGGAGTATATGCAAGAGAGAAATCAGGAAGGCAAAAAAAGGACATGAGATAACTTTGGCAAATAGGGTTAAGGAGAATACAAAGGGTTTTTACAAATACATTAAGGACAAAAGGATAAGTAGGGAGAGCAAGGCAGCCTTTGTGTGGAGCCACAGGAGATGGGGGAGATACTAAATGAGCATTTTGCACCAGTATTTACTGTGGAAAAGTACATGGAAGATATAGACTGTAGGGAAATAGATGGTGACATCTTGAAAAACGTCCATTTTACAGAGGAGGAACTGCTGGATGTCTTGAAATGCATAAAAGTGGATAAATCCCCAGAACCTGATTAAGTGTCACTGAGATCTCTGTGGGAAGCTAGGGAATTGATTGCTTGGCCTCTTACTGAGATATTTGTTTCATCAATAGTCACAGTTGAGGTGCCTGAAGACTGGAGGTTGGCTAATGTGGTGCCACTGTTTAAGAAAGGTGGTAAGGACAAACCAGGGAACTGTAGGCCAGTGAGCCTGATGTCAGTGGTGGGCAAGTTGTTAGAGGGAATCCTGAGGGACACGATGTACATGTATTTGGAAAGGCAAGGACTGATTAGGAGTTCTTGAAAAACTTGATTGAGTTTTTTGAAGAAGTCACAAAGTGGATTAATGAGGGCAGAGCAGTAGATATGATCTATATGGACTTCAGTAAGGCAGTTGTCAAGGTTCTCCATGGGAGATTGGTTAGCACGGTTAGATATACAAGGAGAATTCGACATTTGGATATCGAACTGGCTCAAAGGTAGAAGACAGAGGGTGGCGGGAGAGGGTTGTTTTTCAGACTGGAGGCCTGTGACCAGTGAAGTACCACAAGGATCGGTGCTGGGTCCTCTATATTTCATCATTTACGTAAATGTTTGAATGTGAGCATAAGAGGTATAGTTAGTAAGTTTGCTGATGACACCAAAATTTGTGATGTAATGGACAGCGAAGAAGGTTACCTCAGATTACAACAGGTTCCAGATCAGATGGGCCAATAGGCTGAGGAGTGGCAGATGGAGTTTAATTCAGATAAATGTGAGGCGCTGCATTTTGGGAAAGCAAATCTTAGCCGGACTTGCATACTTAATGGTAAGGTCCTAGGGAGTGTTGCTGAACAAAGAGACCTTGGAGTGCAGGTTCATAACTCCAGGAGTTAGGTAGTCATGTTGCGGTTGTACAGGGCATTGGTTAGGCCTCTGTTGGAATATTGTGTGCATTTCTGGTCTCCTTCCTATCGGAAAGATGTTGTGAAACTTGAAAGGGTTCAGAAAAGATTTACAAGGATGTTGCCAGGCTTGGAGGATTTGAGCTAATGGGAGATGTTGAATAGGCTAATGCTGTTTTCCCTGGAGTGTCAGAGGCTGAGAGGTGACTGTATAGACATTTATAAAATCATGAGGGGCATGGATAGGTTAAATAGACAAAGTCTTTTCCCTGGGGTGGGGGAGTCCAGAACTAGAGGGCATAGGGTGAGAGGGGAAAGATAGAAAGAGACCTATGGGGCAACTTTTCCACACAGAGGGTGGTACGTGTATGGAATGAGCTGCCAGAGGAAGTGGTGGAGGCTGGTACAATTGCAACATTTAAAAGGCATCTGGATAGGTATATGAATAGGAAGAGTTTGGAGGGGTATGGGCCAGGTGCTGGCAGGTTTGACAAGATTGAGTTGGGATATCTGGTTGGCAGGGATGAGTTGGACCAAAGGGTCTGTTTCCATGCTGTACATCTCTATGACTCTAACAAGATTCAGAACATTTGACATTGTTAAGGTTAAACAGCCCACATGTTGTAAACTCATGCACCACCTTCAACACGCACTACCATCACCACCAACGAACAGGGCCAGCAGTGTGTACCATCTACTTCTGTAACTCACCAAAGCTCCTTCACCTTCTACAATCTAAAAGAACAAGGGAAGCAGATACATTGGAAAACAACCACTTGCAAGCTTCCCTCCAAGTCTTCCATCATCCTGACTTGGAACTATATTGCTGTTTCTTTGCTAACACTGCGTTAAATTCCTGCGACATCCTTCCTAACAGCAATGTGAATATCCCTACATCCAAAGACTGTAGCAATTGAAGAAGGCTGCCCACCACTACTTTCTTCATGGCAATTTGGAATGAGCAATCAACGATGGCCAGGCAGTGACACACACATCCCGTGAATGAATCGGAAAAAAAACTGGTAGTGTGGTAATTGGATGGGTTGGGTTTGTCTTGCTTGTCCTTTCTGTGGAGAAGGTGTACTTGGACAATTTTCCGCATGGTTGGATGAATGCCAATAATTGTAGCTGTCCTGGAACAGCTTAAGTAGGGACACGAGTATTTTAGGCCCCAATTCTTGAGTACTATTTCAGGGGTTGTAGCCTTTGTAGTGTCCAATGCCTTTAGCTTTTTTTTTATATTTACAGAGCAAATTAAATTGACCCACATTTGTGATGCTGTGGACCTCAGGAGGAGATTGAGTTGGATCAGTCCCTGCGCATTTTTCACTGAATGTGTTTAACTGTATTCCCAATGTATTTAAAATGTACATAAACGTAAAAGATTTTCAGGATGTCCATGTTAAGCACTACCTCCTCCATGATAACCTGCAACATTGGAACCCCCCAAGGATACGTTTTGGCCCCTACTGTACTCCCTACACACCCATGACTGGTTAACCAAATTCTGAACAAACACCATCTATAAGTTTGCTGACAACACCATTGTGATAGATGTCAAACAACAATGAGTCAGAAGACAAAAAGGAGGTAGAGGGTTTGGTGTTGTGGTGTAATGATAACTTCTCTCTCAATGTTGGCAAAACTAAAGAACTCTGGATTAGTGCTGCTGGAAGAGCACAGCAGTTCAGGCAGCATCCAAGGAGCAGCAAAATTGACGTTTCGGGCAAAAGCCCTTCATCAGGAATAAAGGCAGTGAGCCTGAAGCGTGGAGAGATAAGCTAGAGGAGGGTGGGGGTGGGGAGAAAGTAGCATAGAGTACAATGGATGAGTGGGGGAGGGGATGAAGGTGAGAGGTCAGGGAGGTGAGGGTGGAGTGGATAGATGGAAAAGGAGATAGGCAGGTAGGACAAGTCTGGACAAGTCATGGGGACAGTGCTGAGCTGGAAGTTTGAAACTAGGGTGAGGTGGGGAAAGGGGAAATGAGGAAACTGTTGAAGTCCACATTGATGCCCTGGGGTTGAAGTGTTCCGAGGCGGAAGATGAGGCATTCTTCCTCCAGGCGTCTGGTGGTGAGGGAGCGGTGGTGAAGGAGGCCCAGGACCTCCATGTCCTCGGCAGAGTGGGAGGGGGAGTTGAAATGTTGGACCACTGGGCGGTGTGGTTGATTGGTGCGGGTATCCTGGAGATGTTCCCTAAGCGCTCTGCTAGGAGGCGCCCAGTCTCCCCAATGTAGAGGAGACCACATCGGGAGCAACGGATATAATAAATGATATTAGTGGATGTGCAAGTAAAACTTTGATGGATGTGGAAGGCTCCTTTAGGGCCTTGGATAGAGGTGAGGGAGGAGATGTGGGCACAGGTTTTACAGTTCCTGCGGTGGCAGGGGAAAGTGCCAGGATTGGAGGGTGGGTTGTAGGGGGGGTCGTGGACCTGACCAGGTAGTCACGGAGGGAACGGTCTTTGTGGAAGGCGGAAAGGGGTGGGGAGGGAAATATATCCCTGGTTGTGGGGTCTTTTTGGAGGTGGCGGAAATGTCGGCAGATGATTTGGTTTATGCGAAGGTTGGTAGGGTGGAAGGTGAGCACCGGGGCGTTCTGTCCTTGTTACGGTTGGAGGAGTGGAGTCTGAGGGCGGAGGTGCGGGATGTGGACGAGATGCGTTGGAGGGCATCTTTAACCACGTGGGAAGGGAAATTGCGGTCTCTCAAGAAGGAGGCCATCTGGTGTGTTCTGTGGTGGAACTGGTCCTCCTGGGAGCAGAATCGGCAGAGGAGGAGGAATTGGGAATACGGGATGGCATTTTTGCAAGAGGTAGGGTGGGAAGAGGTGTAATCCAGGTAGCTGTGGGAGTCGGTGGGTTTGTAAAAAATGTCAGTGTCAAGTCGGTTGTCATTAATGGAGATGGAGAGGTCCAGGAAGGAGAGGGAGGTGTCAGAGTTGGTCCAGGTAAATTTAAGGTCAGGGTGGAATGTGTTGGTGAAGTTGATGAATTGCTCAACCTCCTTGCGGGAGCACGAGGTGGCACCAATGCAGTCATCAATGTAGCGGAGGAAGAGGTGGGGAGTGGTACCGGTGTAATTACGGAAGATCAACTGCTCTATGTAGCCAACAAAGAGACAGGCATAGCTAGGGCCCATACGTGTGCCCATGGCTACCCCTTTGGTCTGGAGGAAGTGGGAGGATTCAAAGGAGAAATTGAATCTGTTTATTGTATCATTTATTGTATCCGTTGCTCCCGATGCAGTCTCCTCTACATTGGGGAGACTGGGCGCCTCCGAGCAGAGCGCTTTAGGGAACATCTCTAGTTCACCCGCACCAATCAACCACACCGCCCCGTGGCTCAACATTTCAACTCCCCCCCCCACTCTGCCAAGGACATGGAGGTCCTAGGCCTCCTTCACCGCCACTCCCTCACCACCAGACGCCTGGAGGAAGAACGCCTCATCTTCCGCCTCTGAACACTTCAACCCCAGGGCATCAATGTGGACTTTAACAGTTTCCTCATTTCCCCTTCCCCCACCTCACCCTCGTTCCAAACTTCCAGCTCAGCACTGTCCCCATGACTTGTCCGGACTTATCTCCTTTTCCACCTATCCACTCCACCCTCTCCTCCCTGACCTATCACCTTCATCCCCTCCCCCACTCACCCATTGTACTGCTGCTCCTTGGATGCTGCCTGAACTGCTGTGCTCTTCCAGCACCACTAATCCAGAATCTGGTTTCCAGCATCTGCAGTCATTGTTTTTACCTCAAAACTAAAGAACTGATTATTGACTTCAGAAAGAAATGAGGTGACATGCCCTGATTTACATCAGTGCAGCTGAGGTTGAGAAGGTGGAGAACATCAAGTTCCAAGGAGTGACGACAACCAAAAACTTGTCCTGCGATGGTCAAAAAGGCACAACAATGCTGTTTCTTCCTCAGGTGGTTCAAAAATTGGGCATGTTCATAAGGATCCTCATCAATATTTACAGATGCACTATAGAAAGCATACTATTGGGTGCATAATGGCCTGGTATAGTAACTGCTTGGTAGGGCGACATGGTAGCTCAGTGGTTAGCACTGCTACCTCACAGTGCCAGGTACTCGGGTTCAATTTCAGCCTCTGGCAACTGTCTGTGTGGAGTTTGCACATTCTCCCCGCGTCTGCGTGAGTTTCCTCCGGCTGTTCCGGTTTCCTCCCACAATCCAAAGATGTGCAGGTCAGGTGGATTGGCCATGGTAAAATTGCCCATAGTGGTCAGGGATGTGTAGGTTCGGTGTATTAGTTAGGGGTATATGTAGAGTAATAGGGGAGCGGGTCTGGGTGGGTTACTCTTTGGAGGGTCATTGTGGACTTGTAGGGCCGTATGGCCTGTCTCCACACTTTAGGGATTCTATGATTTTATGCTCTGCTCAAGCTCATAAGAAATTACAGAAGGTTTGTGCACAACCCAGACCATCACGGAAGCCATCCTCCCATCCATGGACTCCATTTACACTTTTTATTACCACAGAAAGGCTGTCAACATCATCAAAGACACATCCAATCCGGTAATGGTCACCTACAACCTCTGCTGTCAGGCAGAAGATACAGAAGCTTGAACACATACACCAACAGGTGCTAAAGCAGCTGCCATTTTTAAGACTGATGAATAGCTTTTGCCTGAAACGTCGATTTTCCTGTTGCTCGGATGCTGCCTGACCTGTTGTGCTTTTCCAGCATCACTCTAATCTAGACTCTAATCTCCAGCATCTGCAGTCCTCACTTTTGCCCTCCTGATGAATGGACTGTTTAACTTCAAATAATGTTGGTCATACTCCGTGTACCTCCAGTGTAATCTGTATATCTCACTTTATCTAAGTAACCTAAGATTTACTTGTACTGGTCACAACAAAGCTTTTCACTGTACCTAGGTACACATGACTATAATAAAACAAATCCTACACTTCGTGCTGTGTCTAAGTGCTCTTGTGGCATAGTGATAGTGTCCCTATCCCTGAGTGAGGAGGTTTGGGTTCAATTCTCCTGCTCCAGAGGTGCGTGATAACACTTCTGACCAGGTTTGTTAGGAAACATCTATGCTATGTCTAAACCAAGCCTACCTCCTCCAGGTGTTTCATGTCACGAAGCTCCATTGTCCAAACAATATCAATGACAAGAGTTATGTTCCATCATTACAACTGCTTTGATGTAAATTTCAAAGTAACCGTGCAAATACAGCCTTCAAGCTGCTAGGTAACAAGAAGTTCCACCGATTTTTCAGCATGATTAATCAGGGCTCTGAGGCACAAAGCACTTTGAGTACCCAAAAAAAATTGAATTTCAGAAAAAAGACATTTATTTTCCCTGCTTGCATTTGATCATTTTCCCTCCTCTGTAATTGAACAGACATTCCTAAAAGCATGCAATATTTTGAGATTTTTACTTATTTGGCCTGGAAGTAGTTTTGCTCAAGTTATTCAAAATGATTTTTATGAAGTTAGAATCATTGACAAAGAACTAATTCCCAGAGACACATATGTTATTTTGTTTGCTATCTCAGAAAAACATTAGTTGGGTTATCAGATTATCTTCCGTCAAGTGAGAATTCGCAATGGCAATGTTTGTGGAGAGATCATGGAAAGTATTGAACACTCAGAGAAATTTGTACCTATAATTGCTGGATGATCTTTATATTTCCTGGAAGTTTAGCCAAAAACCATTGTTGCTTTTCTTCCAAGATTTTTCATAGCTTTGATTAGCGACTCAGAGAGCTAAAGATTGGAACATGGACCCGGGGCATGAGTCACCGGTTGACCTTTGCCTGGCTCTCTCAGTCTGAGTGCATCAGTTTTGGATACATTTTAGCCTGGAATACCAAGAGGGAAAGAGACATTGCTTTCATGCCTGACCTTTGAATTGTGAAGGCATCTTTAACACGGAAAAAATTAAGGCATAAAATATTATTATTTTCATGGTACGAATATTGCCAAGAAATAGGAAAATCTCACGGTGATAATTCTATATTTTGTTAATTCATAAATTTCACATTATATGAATCAGCTTGATGTAGACAATTGTTTGAGACCTTGAGTTCTAAAGTGAAGGAAAGATTAATTTTAGTTCTGTGAAGATTTGACCTTGTTGGAAAAAAGGTTAAAAAAAATTGCTTTGAACACTGAATTCAAAACAGCACTGACAATTGTCCTGTAATTTCAACTTAATGCCCAACTAGCCACCTGGTAACTAAGGTGTTTGCTGACTTGGGTTTTATGACCACTAGAGAGAGCGAGAGAGAGAGAGAACAAGACAGAGAGAGAAAGAGAGAGAGAGAGTGAGAGAGAAAGAGCAAGAGAGCAAGAGTGAGATAAACCGTTATTATTAGTGGTGTCCAAGCAGACAAGGCTGGGGAAAAGGCCTGAGGTACATAGACATCAGCGAGAAAAAAACATCCAAAAGCAGAAGACTGTGGGAATGTCAGAGAAGAAGACATTCTATAAGACTCCTGAAGGCATGAGTTACGGAATCCATGTTAAGTAATACAGAGTTGAGTTAATCTGTGCCACATAAATGTCAGACAATATGGTCATCGCACCTTGACATTCAATGCTGTTACCATCACTGAATCCTCCACTATCAATTTCCATGGGATTACAATTGACCAGAACTCAACTGGACTCGCCACATAATCACCATGGCTACAAGAGCAGGTCAGAGGTAAGGAGTACTGCAGTGAGTAACGCACCTCCTGACTTCCCAAAGCCTGTCCATCATCTCCAAGGCACACGTTGGAAGTTTGATAGAATACTCCCCACTTGCCTGGATAAGTGCAGCTCGGAAGAAGCTTGATACTGACCAGGTGAAAGTAGTCTGCTTGAGTGGCACCAAAAACATCCAACACTCAGTAGCAGCAGTGTGTACGATCTACAAGATGCACTGCAGATATTGTAACAACACTGCAGTAAACCCTTTTGCTAGTACCAAGAAAAGCTCACCTCACCCCATAATCTATTAAAGTATGAGTGACAAAGAACTCCCAATTTCCACTATTTAAGAAAAAAAATCAATTTATTCTTTAACTCAAAAAATGAACTGAAAAATTTCTGGCTGTGAGAGCTGCTCCTTTTTTTGAGGTATTTTATGTGCTGGAGGTGATTTCCTCGAATTCCAGGAGCAGCAATTATATGCTGTTGCATTGTTTTGGAACTTTGGGAAAAAAAGTCAAAACAACGGCAGTTTTAAAAGGGAGAAGAGCAGACAAAGGAAGCACATGGTGAGGACAGTACAGGAGAGAGAGAGAGAGAGAGAGAGAGAGAGAGAGAGAACCTGCACAGTTACTGCCTTTGCTGTTTTGAATTCATGTGTCGCTGGACATCGGAGTGCATCTGGGAAAATTAACAAACAATGAATTTCACAACTAATCTTGGAGGAACCGGTTTGGGCGAAGTTCACAGCACAGAATCAGATAAGTTAATTGTTGTTTTAAGTCTGTCTAAGACAAAGGCAGTTATTAGTGAGTACAGTGGGTTCTTTCTTGATTATATGTTTTTTGAGATAAGTCTCTTGATTAAAATTAAAATATAAGCCATAGCTATTAATTTAATCTGGTGCAGTGTTTTGTAGAGGAATAAGGTGGTGTTATTTTGTGGGTCTGTAGATTGTGAAGTAGCAAAAATGGCCTTTGCATTGATATGCACTTTTTGTAAGATGTGGGATTTTAAAGAGTGTTTAAGGGTTACCGCGGATTATATCTGCCATAAATGCTGTTGGATACGAATCTTATCAGATCCAGTGGTTCAGTTGGAGAGACAGATAGAAGCGATGAGGAATTTGCAACAGCTACAGTATGTGATGGATGGCAGTTATAGAAAGGGGGGGCAAGTCTCAGATACAGTCACATAGATGGGTTAACTCCAGGAAGGGTAAGAGAGGCAGGCACCAAGGATAGGAGTCTTTTGTGGATATACCCATTTCAAACAGGTATGCTGTTTTGGAAAATGTAGGGGATGATGGATTCTCAGGGGACCGCAGCACGAATAGCCAAGTTTCTGGTATTGAGACTGGCTCTAATGCAACGAGGGGTACGTCGGCTTCCAAGAGATCAAATGTGGTAGGGGATTCTGTAGTCCGAGGTACAGACAGACGTTTCTGTGGCCAGCAGAGGAAAAAGCAGAATGGTGTGTTGTTTCCCTGGATCAAGGATGTCTCAGAGAGGGTGCAGAATGTTCTCACGGGCGAAAGGGGCCAGCAGGAGGTCATTGTCCACATTGGAACCAATGACATTGGAAGGGAAAAGATTGAGATTGTGAGGGAGATTACAGAGAGTTAGGCAGAAATTTAAAAAGGAGGTCCTCAAGGATAGTAATATCTGGATTACTCCCGGTGCTACAAGCTAGTGAGGGCAGGAATAGGAGGATAGAGCAGATGAATGCATGGCTGAGGAGCTGGTGTATGGGAGAAGGATCATTGGAATCTCTTCTGGGGTAGAGGTGACCTGTACAAGAAGGACGGATTGCATCTAAATTGGAAGGGGACTAATATACTGGCAGGGAAATTTGCTAGAACTGCTTGGGAGGATTTAAACTTGTAAGGTGGGGGTGGGACCCAGGAAGATAGTGAGGAAAGAGATCAATCTGAGAAGGGTACACAGTTGAGAACAGAAGTGAGTCAAACAGTCAGGGCAGGCAGGGACAAGATAGGACTAATAAATTAAACTGCATTTATTTCAATGCAAGGGGCCTAACAGGGAAGGCAGATTAACTCAGGGCATGGTTGGGAACATGGGATTGGGATATCATAGAAATTACAGAAACATGGCTCAGGGATGGGTAGGACTGGCAGCTTAATGTTCCAGGATACAAATGCTACAGGAAGGAAAGAAAGGGAGGCAAGAGAGGAGGGGGAGTGGCATTTTTGATAAGGGTTAGCATTACAGCTGTGCTGAGGGAGGATATCCCCAGAAATACATCCAGGGAAGTTATTTGGATGGAACTGAGAAATAAGGAAGGGATGATCACCTTATTGGGATTGTATTATAGACCCCCCAGAGGGAAATTGAGAAACAAACCTGAAAGGAGATCTCAGCTATCTGTAAGAATAATAGGGTGGTTATGGTAGGGGATTTTAACTTTCCAAACATAGACTGGGACTGCCATAGTGTTAAAGGTTTAGATGGAGAGGAATTTCTTAAGTGCATACAAGACCATTCCTGATTCAGTATGTGGAAGTACCTACCAGAGAAGGTGCAAATCTTGACCTACTCTTGGGAAATAAGGCAGGGCAGGTGACTGAGGTGTCAGTGGGGGAGCACTTTGGGGTCAGCGACTATAATTCTATTAGTTTTAAAATCGTGATGGAAAAGGATAGACCAGATCTAAAAGTTGAAGTTCTAAATTGGAGAAAGGTCAATTTTGACGGTATTAGGCAAGAACTTTCGAAAGCTGATTGGAGGCAGATGTTCACAGGTAAAGGGACAGCTGGAAAATGGGAAGCCTTCAGAAATGAGATAACAAGAATCCAGAGAAAGTATATTCCTGTCAGGGTGAAAGGGAAGGCTGGCAGGTATAGGGAATGCTGGATGACTAAAGAAATTGAGAGTTTGGTTAAGAAAAAGAAGGAAGCATATGTCAGGTATAGACAGGATAGATCAAGTGAATCCTTAGAAGAGTATAAAAGAAGCAGGGAGTTAGATAGGGTTGACAGTGAGAACCTTTTTCCACGTATGGTGTCAGCTATTACAAGGGGGCATAGCTTTAAATTAAGGGGGGGTAGATATAGGACTGATGTTAGGGGTAGGTTCTTCACTCATCGAGTCGTAAGTTCATGGAATGCCCTGCCAGTAGCAGTAGTGGACTCTCCCTCTTTATGGGTATTTAAGCGGGCATTGGATAGGTATATGGAGGATAGTGGGTTAGTGTAGGTTAGGTGGGCTTTGATCGGCGCAACATCGAGGGCCGAAGGGCCTGTACTGCGCTGTATTCTTCTATGTTCTATGTTCTATACTTAAGAGGGAAATGAGGAGGGCAAAAAGGGGACATGAGATAGCTTTGGCAAATAGAATGAAGGAGAATCCAAAGGGTTTTTATAAATATATTAAGGGCAAAAGGGTAACTAGGGAGAGAATAGGGCCCCTCAAAGATCAGCAAAACGGCCTTTGTGTGGAGCCACAGAAAATGGGGGAGATACTAAATGAATATTTTGCATCAGTATTTACTGTGGAAAAGGATATGAAAGATATAGACTGTAGGGAAATAGATGGTGACATCTTGCAAAATGTTTAGATTACAGAGGAGGAAGTGCTGGATGCCTTGAAATGGTTAAAGGTGGATAAATCCCCAGGACCTGATCAGGTGTACCCGAAAACTCTCGGAGGGAATCCTGAGGGACAGGATGTACATGTATTTGGAAAGGCAAGGACTGATTAGGGATAGTCAATATGACTTTGTGCGTGGGAAATCATGTCTCACAAACTTGATTGAGTTTTTTGAAGAAGTAACAAAGAAGATTGATGAGGGCAGAGCAGTAGATGTGATTCATATGGACTTCAGTAAGGCATTCGACAAGGTTCCCCATGGGAGACTGATTAGCAAGGTTAGATCTCATGAAATACAGGGAGAACTAGCCACTTGGATACAGAACTGGCTCAAAGGTAGAAGACAGAGGGTGGTGGTGGAGGGTTGTTTCTCATACTGGAGGCCTGTGACCAGTGGAGTGCCACAAGGATTGGTGCTGGGCCCTCTACTTTTTGTCATATGCATAAATGATTTGGATGCGAGCATAAGAGGTAAAATTGGAGGTGTAGTGGACAGCGAAGAGGGTTACCTCGGATTACAACAGGATCTTGATCAGATGGGCCAATTGGCTGAGAAGTGGCAGATGGAGTTTAATTCAGAGAAATGCAAGTTGCTGCATTTTGGGAAAGCAAATCTTAGCAGGATTTATACACTTAATGGTAAGGTCCTAGGGAGTGTTGCTGAACAAAGAGACCTTGGAATGCAGATTCATTGCTCTTTGAAAGTGGAGTCGCAGGTAGGTAGGATAGTGAAGAAGGCGTTTGGTATGCTTTCCTTTATTGGTCAGAGTATTGAGTACAGGAGTTGGGAGGTCATCTTGCAGCTGTACAGGACATTGGTTAGGCCACTGTTGGAATATTGCATGCAATTCTGGTCTCCTTCCTATCGGAAAGATGTTGTGAAACTTGAAAGGGTTCAGAAAAGATTTACAAGGATGTTGCCAGGGTTGGAGGTTTTGAGCTAGAGGGAGAGGCTGAACAGGCTGAGGCTGTTTTCCCTGGAGCGTCAGAGGCTGAGGGGTGACTTTATAAGAGGTTTACAAAATTATGTGGGGCAAGGATAGGGTAAATAGGCAAAGTCTTTTCCCTGGGGTCGGGGAGTCCACAACTAGATGGCATAGGTTTAGGGTGAGAGGGGAAAGATATAAAAGAGACTTAAGGGGCAACTTTTTCATGCAGAAGGTGGTACATGTATGGAATGAGCTGCTAGAGGATGTGGTGGAGGCTGGTACAATTGCAACTTTTAAGAGGCATTTGCATGGGTATATGTATAGGAAGGATTTGGAGGGATATGGGCCGGGTGCTGGCAGGTGGGACTAGATTGGGTTGGGGTATCTGGTCGACATGGACGGGTTGGACTGAAGGGTCTGTTTCTATGCTGTACATCTCTATGACTCTATGAACATTAAACAACAACTATTTACAACTCCAAGCCTCCTTTCTCTTAAACGTTTGCCATCTGCCTCCAACTCTACAACAATATACTGTTCCAATAAAAGCTTATATTAAAATTACATCAACTTAATCAGTATCTGTATCCTTCTGGCTGAGGATTTCCCTGGGTCTTTTCCTGCAAAGGTGTTTCTTATGTATCAAGTATGTATGTATCTTTGATAGAGAGCGTTTTGCTGGCAGTTACTCTGTCCTTGACAGTTGGTCTCACTGTCTAACTATCAAACGTCTGCTTCTTATCCCCCCTCCCCCCCACACCCACCCCACCAGCATCAGATCATCTCATTGGTTCAATGATGGCAAAACAATTAATTCAAAATAGATTGTTTTTTTGTATCCCGGGGCATAATTTAAACTGATTCGTTCAGTTCAAATGGTTGTCAAAATAGCAACCAAAACTCAGGTTTTTTTTTCACAGTCAAATGTTACATATTTTCAATTCTCCAGTACACTCCGAGACTAGTAGTCAGTCACATGACAGGTGCCTGCAAGCTCAGTGCAAAACAACTTCCACTCTCACTTAAAGGTACAGTACACTCCTTCAACTTCATAACAATATTCACCAAAGATGTTTAGACAGCACCTTGCAAACCCATGACCAACCCCATTTCAATGGACAAGGGCAGTAGACACACCAGACCACCACCACCTGAATATACCCCTTCAAGCCACTCACCATCCTCACATGGAAATATATCAGCAGTCCTTCATTGTTGCTGGTTCAAAATTCTGGAATTCCCTCCATAAGGGCATTGTGAGTCAACCTACAGCACATGGACTGCAGTGGTTCAAGATGGCAACTCACCACCACCTTCTCTGAAGAAAATAGTATCGAGTGAATGTGCAGGAATTTCTCAAATGTAAAGCAGTTGTAGCAGTGTTAGCTGAGTAAGGAGCTGTACAGTGATGATATGGGTGACTCTAACCAGATGCTTGAGTACCATAGTGTACGACTAGGATAAAAGGAATAAATTTTTCTTTCTGATGTTTGGAATAAGATAGGTCTAACAGCTTTTGCCCAGTGCAATATAGTTGAATGTTTTCCTCTGTGTAATAAATATTTACATTCTTTTGTTAAAATACATTGATAGCCTCTAGCAAGTATGTCCATTGACTGCCATCTATAAGAAACAAAAAGAAAAATAAAACTAATAAGTTTTCAAGTCCGATTGCACTCTGACTTGTCCAGTATTGCCATCAGTTGGAACTATAACAAATAGCAAAGGCTTTTATAAAAATTAATCTTGCTTTCTTCCTCTGCTATGAATTCACATATCTGCCATTGTGTAAATAAAGAACAAAGAAAATTTACAGGCCAGGTACAGGCCCTTCAGCCCTCCAAGCCTGAGCCGATCCAAATCTACTCTCTAACCCTGTCACCCAATTTCTAAGCATCTGTATCCCTCTGCTCACCACCTATTCATGCATCTGTTCAGATGCATCTTAAATGAATCTACTGTCCTGCCTCCACCACCTCTGCTGGCAATGCGTTCCAGGCACCTTCCACCCTTTCTGTAAAGTACTTGCCACGTGTATCCCCCTTAAACTTTTCACCTCTCACTTTGAAAGTGTGACGTCTCGTTATTGAATCCTTTACCTTGGGAAAAAGCTTTTCTCTATCTACCCTGTCTAGACCCTTTATGATTTTGTAGACCTTAATCAGGTCCCCCCTCAATCTTCTTTTTTCTAATGAAAACAAATCTAACCTACTCAACCTCTCTTCATAGCTAGCACCTTCCATACCAGGCAACATCCTCGTAAACCTTCACTGCATCTTCTCCAAAGCGTCTGCATCCTTTTGGTAATGTGGTGACCAGAACTGTACACAGTATTCTAAATGCAGCTGAACCAACGTTGTGTACAATTTAACAGTGCAAGTACTGCCAAATGTTACAATCCAATCCTGATTGGAGCAGGTTAACTAAATAAACTCTTTATCAAATGTTTTTATGGATGTTCATAACCAAAGGTAACATATGAACATTCTAGCACATTTTAATAGCAGTTGGTGCTACTAGTTTAACAGATAAAATATATTTGACTCAAAAAGACATGAGCATTAAGTGATGAGAGCCATCATGAAAGCAGAATTTTCTCACTACTTGCAGTATTACATGGGATCTAACCCCAGTAAGTTGTGAAATCTTATTTAAGCATTGGATAGGAACTGCGTGCTTGATTTAAAAACAACTTGTCTGGCGAAAATGATGCGACTGTACACTTCACTCATGAATGTTGCGGGGCGGGGGGCAGGAGAAATGGTCAGATCGTTTGCAATGCAGAGTGACACCAGCAGCACAGGTTCAATTCCCGCACCAGCTGGAGTTATCATGGATGTCCTGTCTTCTCAACTTCATTCCTCACCTCAGGCATGTTGACCTCAGGTTAAACTCACCATCAGTCATCTCTCTGTAATGAGAGAGTGGAACGATGATGACTTTTCCTTTATGTTACGCTTGAAAACAATGACCTGAAATTTTACCTACCAGTCAGCTACACAATTTCAGAGGAACTCCTAGCTCCTCAAACTTAACTGTAAAAAAAAACAACACGTGTAAACTCTCCTGCTTAACTTAAAACCAGCAATGCAGAAAAGATTTATCCTGTACAGTAATCTTTAAAAAGAGTGTCCGAGAACTACTTAAAGTAAAAATTTACAACTTTATTTCTTCAAGTATAATACAATAATTAACTAACCACTAAGTAAATTGCTTCTTCTAACCTATCTTTTACCTGGTTAAGGTTGGGGGTGGTGGCGTGTGTTTAAATTCGGGCTGTGAAAATAGTGAGGACATTACTAAGTGTCGAGGGCATGCTGGCTTAATGGTTTGCCTTAGGGCTCCTGTGTTGTAACCAAAATTTATGAAAGCATAAAGAATAAAAATGAAATATGTCACTAGCCCTCATCCCACTACACCCTCCGCCCCTTGCCCCCTCAACATGCTCCCAGTACCTCCATCTGTTTTAGATTAGATTAGATTGTTTACAGTGTGGAAACAGGCCCTTCAGCCCAACAAGTGCACACCGACCCTCCGAAGAGTAACCCACCCAGACCCAGTCCCCTACACCTAACACTATGGGCAATTTAGCATGGTCAATTCACCTAACCTGCACATTTTTGGACTGTGGGAGGAAATCCGGAGCAGACACGGAGGAAATTCTAGTCCATAAAACCTCATGTCTTGTACCAAACCTCACAATTCCTCATCCCCACCCATCAATTGATGGTACTATACATAAGTTGGTCTCATTCCTACCCTGCCAACTTGTGCAGAAATGAAAAATAGTCCATTCGTTATTTTTAATGTGTGTTCCAGTCTGCGCCATTTTAACAAAAATCACAAACCCATTTATTACGTGTCTATTTCTGCAACAATGTGATGCCTTGTAACAAACATTCTGTTCATAATCCCTACTATAACAAGAAATGGAATCTGTAGTTCCACTTCAAATATCATATCATGACTTGTAGCTGTCAAAAAACCCTGTAAATTAGTTGGCACCCTACTGTGTAAGGACATCATTTAAAACCAATCAATCAGTCTTGCAGCTTATTAATGTTCTTTAGGGAAAGAAACTACCATCGTTACCTGACCTGGCCTACATGTGACTCCAGATCCACAGCTTGGTGGTTGACTCTTAGCTGCTGTCTGAGAAATTAGGGATGGGCAACAAATGCTGACCAAGCCATTGGCACCCTCATCTCATTAATTAATTTTAAAAATGCATTAATTCAGTAATAGAAACCCTCAGACTGTGTCAGTGCATGACTGAAATAACAATAAATGAGATTTTTCAAATAAACACCAAGAATGCTGGAGAAACTAAACAGATCTGGCAGCATTTGTGGAGAGAAAAAATGAATTAGCATTTCAAGTCAGGTAGGACTCTTCTTCAGAGCTAGGGAATGAAGGTTTTTCCACACTTCAGACTCTATGACTAAAGTTTTAGTCATCTGATATTATTTCCTCATGTAGTTTCAAATCATATTTTGTTTTAGCATGCTCTTCTGGTACACCTTAGAATGTTTTATGATGTTGAAAAGGTGTTTAACAAATAATTCAAGCTGACATTTCAGTATTGAAAGATTGTTGCAGTTTTGAAGATGCCTTCTTCAAAGCAGAGATTAATCTGAGATTCTGTCTGCTTCTTCAAGTGGATGTAAGAGATGAAATCAGACTACTTGAAGAATTATCTAGTGCTCCCAGTGTTCTGACCAATATATTTCCCTCAAAGAATTTTAATAATGCGTAATATCTCCTCATGTATTTCATTGTTGTTCATTGGATCTTGTTCTGTGTATATTAGTTACTACTGTTTCCTGTGTTGTAACAGTAACCGCACTTCCAAAGCAATTAATTGATTGTAAAGCACTTTGGACATCTTTAGAACATGAACAGTACTATCTAAATGCAAATCCTTTCCCTTGTAGTTGCATTTCAATTCTTTAGTTGAACTATAGTTAGTATGAAACTTCTAACAATTGGGTTCCAAATGTTTCATCAGTTTCTAAAAGTCATTGAGATGTTACATCATGATAGCTGCAATTTGATTCTAACTTTGGCTGTTAACCAATTGAGTCACTTGTCTAATTCTGCTCTCTTATTTGCCCTCCATAGTCTCAAATCTTCAATGTGGAAACGCTAGGCATTAAACTATAGCCATTATATGTGAAAAACACGATGATAATGTTTAAAAAGTTAAATTATAGAAAGGCTGGGAGTAAAAAATAAAATCAATAAGTTAGGAGGCAGTATGCTGGATACAACTAAAGCTGTTAAGGAATTTACTATTAATTGATTATGGTAGGCAATATAATGTTAATTTATTCAACTTCAACAGAATGTATTTAAAAAATTGATAAAAATCACAAATTTCAAACTAATCTTTTTGTCAAAAATAGCCAGCAACAACAAATCATGAAAAAAATCATAAAAGTTTAATTTATGTTGTATTAAACATGAACATAATTTTGCAGAAAGCATAACTGAAAAAGAATTAGTATGCAATCCACTTGAATATAGTTCTATTACATCCTGAAACTCGGTTTGGATTTTGCTTAGAGAAACGTTTTGATGAAATTCTCTCTCTGCTGACATTAAAAGATCCTAATTTAAATGTATTTAAACAAGTTCAGTCCAGAATTTGAGGAGGGAGGAGCAGAGGGAAATTATCCTCTCCAATCACATGTTTATTTTACAATCTGAAACAAGGTATAATCTTGTTGAGCATGACAGTTGATATGCAATGAAGGGCTAGTTTTGCTTTTGATCTTTCATCTAAGATAATAAAAAGCTGGGAAAGCTGTCATTTTCATGCTTATTGTTTCAAGATTAATAAAAGATCTTGAGTGAATGCAAATGAGAGTAAATGAGTGACCAATATTAGCTTGCATGTACAAAACATGATGCTATCCCAGATACAAAAATGTGTCAGCATTGTCAGCTTTCACTGTGATGCAATAACTACACACAAAGAGTATACATTTGATTGGCTGGAGCCACCCAAAGCATAATAGTCATCTAAGATTTATGAACTCCTTTATCCATTATTTAGGCTTCAGATGTGCAAAAATCCTTGCACATAAACTGATAGAAAGATGTTGATAAAAGATAGTTATGTCTTTTTTTTGCCAAATTCTTTTGTGTTGAGTTAGACAATTCAATCTTATCAAGCAAAAGTGGTTATGGCATAATTTATTTTAATGATTTTGTTTTTAGTGTTGCAGCAAAATAAAAATGTACAAAAGATTGTGATATACAAAGTTTCAGGCCCAATTACTTTTCGGAATTATTCAGAAAGAAAAAATATTACAAGGTGGCACCATATAACTATGTACATCATGAAACATTTCATTCCATCCTCTTTTTTTATTAATAAAAAAAAGCTATTATTTGTCAGCTGAGAAAACAGTAGGAGTGGTAGAAAGTTGGTAAAAATTCAGCAGCTGTCATATAATAACCTTTGTTTTAGCACACATGACATTTGAAACCAAGCAACATCATAATGACTTTAACAATCATTTTTCAGCTAAGCTACCTGTTGAATGTACAGTTTCAAATCATTTAGGTGAACAAGCAGTCAGTCATGTGTGCTAAACAACATTGAGCCACATAGTACAAAACTGATTACAGGAACACAAGGAGGAGACATTTTACCCCACAGCTTATTTCCACTAAATAAAGCAGTATACACAATCATCACTAGCTGTTATGTAGCAGCCAATCAAACTGCCAACACCCAAAAAAGATATTGATTACATCCTCAATTATACATACAGTCTTTCATATACAGTACATATAGGAAGCAGTATGGATAAAACCAGTACTGCTAATTATTTATATATATGGGGATGGGATGAACGTTCACTGTTTTCATAAAGCATGTGACTTCTTTATGGTACTAAGATAAAAAGCACATACAGCTTAAAAGGTTCTTAGTAAGTATTTTAATATTTTCTACACATTGGAGAAAAAGGCATTTGGTACCCATGTAACTATCATACATTGAATACAGCAGTACTGATACTGTAATATGGAAAATGGCAATATTTGCTTCCAATATATTATATCACCCACCCCTTGGTGGCATCATGCATTATTAACGTGATTAATGAATGATTTAGAATTGTAGAATGTAGAGATTTTTACATGTCACTTCAATGAAAGCAGTCTCTGCAAATTATAAAGTGCATTATGAGGTGCCAATACCCAGCTTTGTTGGATAATTGCTGCAGTTGCAAATTGGAGGCATTTATATAATAAAATGGGAGACTGTTTGCATAATACACTTCAAACTATACCAGATTTAATCACTGCATACTCCAAGCAAAAAAAATCCATTCAAATAAAATAAGTACCTGGTAGGATAGAGTAGATTCCAGAATGACGCATTGTAGAATCTGAGGGAACTGTTGTATTGTAAATTAGCATCAATGCAATCAGACTGCATGAAATGTGTATCATGTTTAGAATCGATCTTAATTATTTCTATTTTCATGATAATAGTTACATGATAATTAGTATCAAAAATTAGGTGGTTGCAGAAATGGAATTATATTATCTCAATGCCAGTATAACATTCTCTGGCAAAGTTTTAAAATAGGCTTACTGATAGTGGAAAGGCTTTTTTCTATACCCAGTTTACAATCTGTAAAAGAGGTGTTTGATATGATAAATTTGTTAAAATTCAACTATATTCATTTTCAGAAATGTAAGATTACAAAAGTTTTGATATTTGTTCACATCCTACAGGTTGTCTACTTCTAAAAACTTCTTCTGGAGTAAAAAGAATTGCATAGTCTAAGTCATAACTTGTATTAAAATCCAGAAAGTATTCTATAAAATTGTTCTATTAGGGTGATAAACGTTATTTTTTTTCATGAACAATTAAAAGTTTGTCTGGAAAGCTTATCATGAGTCAAATATGATTAGTGAAGCCAAACATAGAATATGTTCAACATTTTGGAAAAGGGTGATATAATACATTGGTAGCCTGTGTTGTCATAAGTTATCAATATTCAGTATGCTGTACCTCAAAAGATTTTCATTCATATTTTCATTCATAGATAACTTTCCTAATGTTAAGACAATGGGACAATGCGTAACCAGTAGATACCTTAATTTCAACTTAAATTAGTTATGATTTACAAGGTTACTATTTCCAAACCCCAAGGTTGAATTGGGAATAAACCCCATTTCAGATGGCAACTTCATTAATCAAGATGCAAAATAAACAGAAAATAAATAGTATCGAGCAATATAGGCATATACTGATCCTAAAATGCCTGCAAATTTTAGTTATGAATGTGCTCTTTTTATTGGAGCCGTATTGCTTCACCCTTCTGCAACCATAAATTACTCTCTGCCATTGTCAGAGAGATTCAATGTCATGGTGCTGCTGATGCTAAAGAACAACCACTGAGGAACAAAGCAGGTAATGAAAAGTGAGAGGAATGATGAATTGAGTACTTTTATATCCTGTCATCATTATTACTAGCATCCTCCCCACTCACTGCCACTGTGGCAAATGCAGGTGTTGGAGTACAATCAGACTAAAATTGAACTCCAATTAATATATTTAAAAATTGCTTTTGGCCATCATTAACAGAAGTCAATTAAAGACAATTTAATTTTTCTGGTACAAGCCCTTGAGTCTAATCATTTAGGGTTTTTTTTTATAATGAAATTCAAATCAGAACACAAAAGAGTGAATTTAGAGCCTGTGTACTTGTACTAAGTGCTGTGATGCACTATTTAAGGGTATGAGGTTTAGCTGAGTCACTCTCATTAAATATTAAGAATTAAAATACACTTCAAATTATCACTGTTTATTCACTTGTGTTTGGTATTTTGATCTTATTATGCTATCGGTTCATTTAGAGCTTTATATATTCAGGACTCGAGGAAAAATAAATCAAAATTGAGTATTTTTTCTCATATTTGACTGAATTATTTACGCAAAAAGATGTTTAGAGACTGATTATTGATTTAAAATAATATTTTCACAATTTATGCTTTAAATTTTTAAATACTTCATGCCTCAGACACCTTTTGGCAGCAAACATGCTGTACCACAAAACAACTGTCCATATGACAAGCTGCCATTCCTATCATGGCTATCAGAGAAATTGGAACAATTTATCATTTCCAGAAAGGAAAAGAACAGGAGAGTTGTTGTGTATCACTGTCACATATCTTCTGGTAATGAGAGATTCAAACTAAGAAAAATACAACTTTATGACTGATTAGAGACTGTTCTTCTCAGAGTCAGCAATCAGTACTTTAAATAGAGTTGGGGAATTGAAAACTCTGACTGCATTAATAAAACAACCAAATACTCAAGATAGAGGAAAGCTTGGATGAAAGGGCTACATGGTTCTTCCAAGTGGATAAATTAATATGGGCTAGATTATCTTCCTCAAACATAGTTACCTTATGTTCTTGCAAACTATACCATACTTATAAAATTTCCATTTTCACTGATGCTCACAAAAGCCGTAAGCTCTCTCAAAATGAAATAGGCAAAGTTGGTGTAGTTCTTCTCTGGATATACTCTGCATTTTTGTATTTAATGTTAAGTTACATTGTTTGTGTTGACAAAACATGTAGCAACATAAAATAGGGTCAGTTAACAAAATTGCTTTTGTTTCAATTACAGACAACAGAGATGATTCAAAATTATTAAAATGGAATAACCAAAGTGCACAAAGCGCCATTGCTGAGGTGAGAAGGTAGGTGACAGCAATGTCAAAAGATGAGTCATAGCATGGGCACATTTACTTCATCTTTCTCAAACTGAAGCATTGTTTTACTTGGTTTGGTAAACATAACACGGAATTAGTTTCTCAAATATCACCCCAAAATAGCACAAAGAAAAATGAATGTACAATCCAGGAAATAGTTTTTACTCTGCTTCCCTACATTATGGTACAATAATTATTAATTCTCTCTTTTGGTTTAGGGACAACAGAAACATGGGAAAATTTTGTGACAAACATCTGAGGTAGATATTCCAATAAAAATAAAAACAGCCGATCAGGTCATGGAACAAGATATGAGCATTCAGATGGCACATTTTGTATAGTTATAATTGTAAATAATTTTATAAATAATCATTGTATTTTCCACTACAGTCTTTGTTAATCTCATTGACTCTGAAGCTAATGCCATTGATCAAACTTAAAATTGTTTTAAAACTAATAATCTCATACAGCAATGACATTGCAATAGAGTTAAAAGAATTTTGATAAATCTCATTGAGTTTTGCATTCATGCAGTTACAAATATATTATAGCCACCACATAGACTTTCTTTGGAGATGGTTTATAATCTGTTCCCTTACTGAAGTCAGCTTCATTTATTAGCAGAAGACATCAAACCTGTGTTCTATTATTAGTCCCTTTATATTGGCTTTCCAAGGTGTGAAAAAATTTTAATGCCCATAATAAATAGATTTCTAATAATTGCATGTGTTATCCCCACACAAAGATGCATTTTATAACATGGTTACAATTGATCAACACACTGTTTGAACAATGCAATATTATATCTGCTTTCCCTATTGAAGTTTCACTGTGATTAGTACATCTCCCAAAAAGCTCTAACATGTATCTGTATCTGTTTAATGCCATTTTGTTCACTCCACAATTTGGTGTCATTAGCTGATCAGCATTCCCAATTGGATTCACTGTCCCCTATGTATATTATTTTAGCACACTTGATCTGTATAAAGACTAAATTTATGTTAGCACTTGCAATAAATTGGCTATTGGCTCCCGCAATTATAGTGCCTTGCTGTAGTATTCACATACAGCAGTTTGAATAATATACTTAATTAGTAACATTGCAAATAAAAGCTACTAATAGTGTAAGCTGACACTTGCAATCATTATCAATTAGCCAGTTCTACCTAAAATATCAATCTCATTCCTTTCGGTGCCCAGGCACCATTACTCTCTCTGCTCAAATGTTCTCCCCAAACTGTTGGATAGCACAGAAATTGCTGGATTGTGCTTCCACAGGCATCAACGTACACGGTCAGTTCAACCTGTTGCACACTGCAAGTATGAATCAAAATAGTAGCTTGATTAGTTACTTGATTAATGGGGACAACAGAATGAGTCAAATCTTGTCTTTAGCTGGCATCAAAACAATGCATTTTCCAGCATAAGTCATTTATAGCTAACTGAGTGACAACTTTGGGAGTATTTTCCCTATTGCCTAGCATGATGTTACTAAAGTGAAATGTAGCCCTCCTACATTCACATCAGATGAGGCCCATGAAAACAAAAACAGACCAGTAATCACAACTGGCGATCAGTGCTACACTGGGCAGTGCCCTTACTAATTAGACTGTATGAGGACCCTAAGCAGGCACTGGTTAACGTCTTCTCACTAGTTTTTGCATCAGGCAATAAACAACAGTCTGGTTCATAGTGGTGTGTAAATGTAAGGCTTCAAATTAGGGATATAGTTATACAAACATTTTAAGATACAGCAATTGTGGCAACAGGTATCATTATTGTCAGTGCCCCTAATCATAACCTCACTCATTATAGTTTAACAAAGAAACATTGAACAAAAATGTTTTAATAATTGGTATCTTGAACATATACCCATAGTTTTACCCTTATGTGTTTTACAAAAAATTAAAGCTTAATTGAAATTCTTCAATAAATTTCACATGTATTTCACCTATTCCAGTGATTTCTCCTTGTGGCTAAAAATCAGAAGTGTTTTTCTTGACATTTTGCTGTTTAATCTTTAATTAGTATATCAGTTTGCCTATTGCTTTCTTTTACATTATGAGTTTCAAATCTTTTTCTAATCATTCTACTTTTAAGAGTAACAAGACTTCACTTTTCTACCATTGATCAGCATGATTATCGCGTGTGCCATTAGAAAGTGTTCATTAATGATATATTGCAGGATTATTCCATTCCATTTCAAAGCTTTTTTGTGAATTAATTGCACAAATCTCAAGGTAAGCACCAGTGTTACTTCATTGGCCCGGTTACATCCTGTTGGCTCTCAGCAGAGTTACAACAGTACAGTTGATAACCTACTTTATATCTATGCCACATCTAATTTCCCATGAATCAGTGCTGCTATAAAACTTTTATGTTAGTACCACAGCTTAAATATAGAATTAAATGTCAGTTTTTAAAATGCTCCTGAGAGGCAAATTCTAAGGACATGAATGGATTTAATTACTAAGCTGATTTGTGTCATTTTCTTCACTGCAAAGTTGCATATTTCTACACAGGTAGAGTTTCCAAAATTAATTGTGAAAAATGTAATATATGGCAACAGTAAAGTGGTTTTGTTCTTTAATTCTTTTGATAAACTAATTTCAAAGTAAATGCAAGTTGTCTATCAGTTAGAGGGATTTGCATGAGAGAAGAAAATGAGGTTTATTTCATACTGATGGAGTCCTTATAATTCTGAAACAACTTGAATATTGTCAAACTAAGTTTAAAAGCTTCTTTCCTGAATCTTAACAGTAAAGCACTGCAAGCTATACACTATAGTTTACGACCTTAGCCTTTTCATATTTAGACAACATTAAGTGACACTGAATATCTACACTACAGGCAGCACTGGTGCTTGATTTAAACCTCCATATGGAACAAAAAGCCCTTGGTAAAATGTGTTTATTCCTAAAAAGCATTCATTCTTCAATCTTCATACACCACAGCTGTGAATTAGCACCCGTTTCACTGCCTTGCAATCAGACTGGACATATACCTTGTGTCTGCTTCAGCAATATCATGGAAATATTTAATTTCATGTAATTACTTAGCAGACAGGTGAAAGGCAACACTCTTCCGATTTGGCACAGTATTCTGACTCCAATCATTGTACCATCTCATGTAGATATGCACCTTATTAGAGAACACAATATGATGTAGCAGTAACAAACCCTGCCTGTCTTTTCCTTGCCACATCTTTGAATGCAAGGACCAAGTAGTTTGGTAAACTGATGTACAAACAGCATGGGTTAGACTTAGAGGTTGACAACCCATTACTGGAGTGGACTTTCTGATTCAGACACAAGTATTCCCAAAAAGACAGGCTGGTTGTTTTGATTAATGTAACTTTACAGGGATGCTCACCCATTCACTGCTTAAAGCTGCAGTATAATATAGAAAGTAAATCTGACATTTCAACAGAATGCATCTATAAAAATATTGTACCGCATACAGCTCATAACAATTTGTGAGTATTGCAAAATAAAATTTATTCAGGGACTCCAACACAAAAATTTCAGAATTCACTATATTTTAAACATGATTTGAAGTCATATTTCCTGAGAATTTGCTCTGTAGTATTTGCACAATTTTAAATAAAATATTAAAAGTGACACAAGACATGTGTTATCTACATTTGGAATAAAAAACAATGTCAAATGTTTTGCTAAATGCTTAAAAATGTCATGATATCTTGCTATTCTATATTGCAGCTTTACATTTCTTGCATTGAAATTACATTTCAATGTCTGTCACAATACATAACCAGTTACTGTAATGGTCTATGCTATTTTTAATAGTTCTTTCAATAGAGTGCATAACATTCTTCCATTGTCAGAACCATCATACCTTCAAACTAAAGTCAATGTTCTATTCTGCTTCCAACAAAATTATACATACGGGGTACATGGATATTGAAAGCTCAGACAACATCTGCTGTCCAACGTCTACATAGTATCATAGTTGTACTGTTATTAATTTCACATTTGGTCACTGCTTGGCAAATAGTTTGTTAAAGGTTAAAAAGAAAACTTTCAGTTAAGGAGAATAAGCTGCAGTAAAATTTGGACATGATTCTTCAACCATAACATGCAAACCATGATACTTCTTTTTTTGCAAATAATCAGACAACAAACAGAAGTTTGGGACTTCCACTTATAAACTCAAGATAGCATTCAGTTACCAGCGTGCAGCCGTTCATGATCAAGTGATGCCATCTTCAGCACATCCATTTTCACTTCTTTTTGATAACCATTAGACCATTTACTATAAAAGGCAAGAACAAAAAAAAACTGACCATCCCACTCGACCAGAGTTGGAATGTTGCATCAATACCTTTTTACAACTCCTTTGAAGACACATTTGTGGATACAGGCCTCCTGCACACTATAATGATGCAGCAAGATCAGTGTTGGGTGACCCCTGCACTGCACCATCAATCTACATTGGCTTGAACCCTTTTGGAAGGGTAAACTTATTCCATGCACCTAGCTCTGCTTGTATGCGACTACACGGTAGTTTCATATTCCAGTACTTCATGTGTGAAGCTAAGATTTCTGTACTGGAGACGTGGAGTGGCAGGTGAGGTGTATTCCAAGGCCAGGATGGTTTTACGCAGCCGCCTGTCAATAAAGTGCGCATCCCAAGCAGGATACCGTTTTCTGGGCAAGTCAATCCTGATAACAGGCCCTTCTGTTCGCAGTGTGCGTGACACTGGTGTTGGGGGCACACTGGGCCTTACCTGGAAAACAGGAATGCAACTGTCTCGATCAGCTGGCGCTTGTTCGCCAACTGTAGTCCGACACTGGGTCATTGCTCGGGGAGGAACTGTTATAACCTGTGCAGGTATATGTGTAGCAGTGTCTTGGTCTCCACCATCAATGCACCCTCCTTGAGACCCAAACATTGGTCCATTTGGGTGCAAAGCACCATAATATATAAACATGAAGAATATTCCAAGAGCAAAACTACTGAACACTACACAAACTATTATTAAGGCTTCAAAGTCTGTTGTACGGGAATCTCTGTACAAGTACCACAGCACAGTCAAGGCAGCATTTTCACAAAATGTAATGAAGTAGTAGATGAGCATTCGACACCGAGTTCTCCCTTCCTTTACATTAAACCAACAAAAAATGTAGATAATTCCAACAACCATATTATAAATGATCTCCTCCCACTTGGACATACAGAAGTCTGTTTCCCCATGAATGATCCAGAAGGTCATGATGCACCAGTGACTGACAATAAAGATTCCAAAATATAATTGGAAAACGGAGGCAAACAAGGAAAACGCAATTACTCGAGCAGCAATGGTGAAGAGGTGCCAAAGAATCTGTGTGATAGCAGCCTTGTAGGACATAGGCATTTTGTCATCTCTGGAGTCACGCAGTACCTTCTGGTAGGAAGCAATCATCCAAGCAAGGGATAGTAGTGATGCTGCTGCGGATAGACCTAGATAAAATAATAAATAGTTAAAAGATACAATGACTTGATTCAATGATGAATTAGCACTTCCAACATAATACCAATATCCAACAACAGAAAAGCAGAAATATCAGCTTAGAAAATATAAGTTGACAATAGCTGTGGGAGAAGTTTTAATGTGTTTCCAAGGTATTTCACTACATTATTTCAAATAGCTAACCTGACCATTTAAATGGTGGACAAAGGTTTATCATTTGTGTGTGCTTGATTAATCTCCAATTATGGTTTCTAACTTATCCAGAGTGCTTTCTCAGATTTCAGGTGTAACAGGGTGCCTTGAACTGAATGAATATCTTCCATGAGAAGAGCATGAGGAGCACGTTTAAACCTGTTTGCTTCTTGACAAGGTGATGACACAATGAAACTTATTGCACTGTGAGCTATCACAGTTCCTGTTGTTTTGACAGAGATCCAGTACCATTTCCTTTGTATGAACCAACTGAGCCTCTCAAATAAAAACACAGGCTACAAGACAAGAAATCATTTCTGATATTCCACATAATGCCTAAGATCACAAAATACATGAACTTACAGCAAGATGACTTATAGATTTTAAATAAATGAACAACACTGAACAGCAATACATTTCTCCATAGGCAATATTTTATGGGCTCCTTAACAGTAAACAGGTAATTGACTATCATCAATACCAACAGTTCTCTGCTATAGCCAGAGTTTTGAAAATAGTTGTATGGTTTCCATGCCAACCTGGACATTGGAGGCTTCTCTGGAAATAAAGTCAGTCACTTTATTTCTCTCCTTGGTGAAAGATCAGTTTGGCTGAAGATCACAAATCCAGTTTTAAACGACCAGCTTTCTTTCTAAGATCTTTCTTTTGTTTTAGTTGTAAAGATTGTTCAATTATTTTTCATTCATCTTTCGTCTACAATGTGACAACGGATTTGCAATAAACTTGTCTCAGATTGTGTGCTTGGACAAAGCAACACCCATGTTTGTCAGAAACAAGCTGGCAAAGGCACAACACTGTCGGTTCTCGTCTTCAATCTGCAATCAGTGGATGATATTACTACAAATAGCAGTGGCAGGTTGTCAATTAGTCCAATGAAAGTCCAATTGAGGGAATTGTCACCCACCATCTGGATTTTTCTAGATGACGGACAGGCCCCTCCTTGAGACTGATGCCTAGGCAATGGATAGAGGTGCCTCCTGAAAGTTGGCTGAGGGGTTACCAGTGATGCTTCCTTTATATCTCCACTGTTACCCCCCCCCCCCTCCTTTCTCCGCAGCCATAACGACATGTCACAGCATTCTGGTATAATTGCTGTGGCTCCAATTTATTTCTAAACATTGAAAGGTCTATCGACAATGCCTCCATTTTGAAACACCTTAGTCAGCCCTCCAACTACATCAGCAGTGCTTACCTAATTCTCCAGTGCTGGACAGCCTCCCATTGGTTCTCTACCCTTGGGAGCAAGCTGTCATTTTAATTGGATGGAGTTACGTTATTGGCTGCCTCCTCCAAAATTGCCTTCTGGGTACTAACCTTGGTATTTTCTTGGTTCCCAGCCTGTAATTCATCCTGATACCCATGTATCATCCTGATTCCTGCCCATCATATCCGATAATTTTTAAGGGGTGATTTAAGCCATGCTCAACCAGTGAAAACCATGCAAATCATTAGTTAAAATTGCTGGAGAGATGTTGTGCTGACATCCTCTTCCTTTTCCATCATTTCCAACTTCGATCTAATTCTGTAATGGAGGGAACAATGCCTGTCTTACAGACTGAGCCACAACTGTAATATTGTTTGAAGTTTGACAGCTATTGTATCCAGTGGCCTGAACGTGGAAATATCAGGTTAAAATAGAAGAAAATACAGGCCCAAACAGGATAAGTTTTAACTATTAAAAATAAAACAAAACCTCTTTTTACCAGGTCTTGGAATTTGGCTCTAAATACACAAGTTTAAAGTTCCGGGCCCTAGGCAGTGGAGTCTTTCCTGAAAATTCCATCACAGCGCATCACACACAGTCAGTTCATTCAGTTCCTGGCTACAGCAGCTGCTCCCTAACATCCACTGGCTTCCTCCCGATTTCCAGTTGACAACTAAATGAGAGTATGCATGTATGCACACACCCTGCCCACTCAGAATTTAAAAAAAACCATGTTTCACGTGGCCAAGGACAGGAAGCTTTGCTACTCACCTTTCCCCGACCCACCCACAATTAAAATTAGGACTTTACTGAATATGAACTGAATATGAATTGTAGAGGTCATGGTATTGACAAGATCACACCAGCAAATCTCACCATTTTCATAGAGAAATATATTAGAGGGGTGTGGGTGGTGGAGGCATGTTAACAATTTTACTAGATTGACAATCAAGAATTAAAAATAAAGTGCTAGATAAACATAGTAGGTCTGGCATATAGAGTTAATATTTTGAGTCTGGAATGACTGACTCTTCTTTGGCAAAAGTGAGAACTGCAGATGCTGGAGATCAGAGTCAAAATTAGAGTGGTGCTGGAAAAGCACAGCAGGTCAGGCAGCATCTGAGGAGCTGGAAAATTGACGTTTCGGGCAAAAGCCCTTCATCAAGAATCCTGATTCCTGATGAAGGGTTTTTGCCTGAAACGTGATTTTCCTGCTCCTCGGATGCTGCCTGACCTACTGTGCTTTGCCAGCGCCATTCTAATCTTGACTCTGATTCTTATTTGGAGCAAATCATAATCCAGAAGCCTTGATTATCGATCTTAGTGTGTTATGTCTCACAGTGAGCGTACCTTTAAGAGACATGCACATGATATCATCACTGTATTACAGCAGGCCAACTAAGGGTATAAACACCTCAAACTCCATCTTGTCACATATCATTCGACACTCAACTGGAAGCATGCTCCTCTGTTGTAAACTAATAGCTTAATACTAGCTCAAACACCGTGTACCTGAGGAATGAAACATTTGTCTGTAATAGCTAATTATAACAAATACCTGTTGAATTCCTCAACATGTTTCTTCACCCATTTTATGTTATGGGACATAAGATAAGCATTGTAATGTCAGATAAAACACCCTGTTGAAGGCAAGCTCACAATACTGGGGACAATCCAATGTGTGGCACCTTATGATATTTAAATTCAATTGAAAAAAAAAATGGAATTGATGGCCAGTCTCAGTAATGGTGATCATGAAACTGTCACCCTGTTCACTAATGCCCTTTAGGGAAGGAAATTTGTTATCTTACTCAGTTTGCCTGTGACTCTAGTCATCAGCGTGATTGATGCTTAACTGTTTCAAGGGGCATTAAGGATGAGCAATAAATTCTTAGCTTGCCAACATCATCCACATTCCATGAATAAATAAAACATATGTATTGCAGAGGTTGTTACAATCATCATAGTAGTGGTAAGGGTGTTGGGGGGTGGGTGGGCGGTGGTACATAGATTGTACAGAAAGACAGTAGCTGTTTATATGTCACAGAACTCAGAATCAATACTACATCACTGAGTAAACTGGATGCTCAGTATGTTATGTGGAGAGAGAACAACCTGATACGGGATATATTTCATATTTATTACTGATTGCTTTTTTCAGTTGTCAATGTGTCAGTTTGGTTCATTTGGTTGTACTCTTCTCTATGTCTTTGAAGGTGAAACGTGTTGGAATTATCCAGATAGTTGTCTACAGATTGAAAAAAAGCTTGAAAAACATTCATAACAGTTTATATTACAGAGTATCAAACACTGACAAATTAGAAACCAACATTTGTTCTAAAATTATATGAAATGGGTACAGGAAACATGAATAAGCAAAAAAAAAATCCTTGGCTTTCTGAGTTTGAAATAAGCTGGGATAAAGTCAGCAATGGAATGACTGGGAATCTACAAGGCTCAACGTCAATCTCTCAGAGATCAAATAAAGCAATGCTGGAGGTTTTAAGCAGGAGAGGGGTGGCATGCTAGCTCATCTATTAGCTCTCACAGCACCAGGTACCTGGATTCAATTCCTGTGTTGGGCGACTGTCTGTGTGGAGTTTTCCCCATGTCTGCATGGGTTTCCTCCCACATCACAAAGATGTACGGGCTCGATCGATTGGCCATGGTAAATTCAGGCTTACGGGGATATGGTAGGAGGCTAGGTCTGGGTGGAATGTTCTTCGGAGGGTCGGTGCAGAGTCAATGGGCCAAATGGTTTCCTTCCGCAGCGTAGGGACTCAGAAGCTGTGTCGACCAGACTTTGTCAAGGCAGAGTTTTGTTTTCTCTCCGTTTGTTTCATCTACACCATGTTTATTGCAAGCAGTGGACACTCAGTGGATTTGGATCTCAATGCCTGCTGGCTCACTAATCACAGGTAGACATTGCCATTGCACTGAGCACAGCACCAGCCTTTCTATTTCAAGTCTCAAACTAAAACCATTAAAAAGACTGGGTTGTGAAGAAGAAAGTAAAACAATATTTCCTCCTCAGTATGAGCAGCTTTTCATCTCCATTTGAAGCCATGATGTTGACTGTACTTTGGATGTCTAAAGAGAGACTAAATCTTTTGTTTCCTCCAAACTTTATTCAATCGTCGCTACAGGTTCAGCTTGCTAATTTGCTTATAAGTAAATGTGTTTCCCTCTGAAGCTCCTTTAGGATGGACTTGTGCCATATCAGTGGCTTTCTGTGACAGTGACAGTGGTAGACGACAGCGCCTCCCTGAATATGTTGAGCCAGACTTGGCTATTCTACCCAAACGTCAGGAATTCAATACTTGCTCATCTGAAAAAAGAGGGTTCATTACTGGGCTTCAATGCAATGCGCGTCTCTCTCTCTCTCTCTCTCAATCTCTCATTGGAGTAAGCTCTTGTCCTTATTGTAAAAATGATTTTTGCAATGGCTAGAGACTGGTCATCTAAGAAACACATCAAGACTCAGACACCAAACAAGCATCAAAACTAGAATTCCCAACATTAGATATCCTGACTAAAATTACATTAACACAACTACTTATTTCTGTAATTAATAAGATAAGGAACTAAATCACTTTTAGTTTTTAGAATCATTTAGCTTTCTTTCATTTGCCCTATTATGTATATTTGGGGACAAAACTGATGAAAATTTGTCCACTTAAATTAAAATATTGACTTTACAATCAACATCAATGTATCAGTCATTCAGAAAACCTATTTTAAATAAATCAGAGCACCTATACCACAAATCCACTATTTTGGTTATGAATGGCTTCACTGATAGGCATGTCAGTCAGTACGTTTTCAGGCACAGATTCGCTGAAAGATTTCAATACTTTATATTTGTAATTGAATGTAAAATAAATAACATCAGCCAAGACAATTAAGTCTGGGCACAATGATGCTCCCCTATATCAATATTTGTGTGCGAAAAAGAAATATCTTCTCTCTCATCTCACTTGTTTTCCCTGGTAGTATCACTCACAGGTCAGGCATCACTAACTAGATTAAAGCTTCTTTCAAATTGCACCAAGAATAATTTAATTTTGATGTATGGAAGTAAATTCACTGTACTAGATTCCATACAGTATGGAAACAGGCCCTTCAGCCCAACAAGTCCACACTGACTCTCCAAAGAATTACCCACCCAGACCTATTTCCCTCTGAATAACGCACCTAACCTATGGGAAATTTAGCCTGGCCAATTCACCTGATCTGCACATCTTTGGCTTTTGGGAGGAAACCGGAGCACCCAGAGGAAACCCACACAGAGAATGTGCAAATTCCACACAGACGGTCACCCAAGGCTGGAATCGAACCTGGGACCAGAGTGCTGTGAAGCAGCGGCGCCCCAATAATGCGATAACTCAGCATTGCATGACAGAATTGGATGAGAATTCTGGTCAGGCCCATCTTGACATTGGGAGCATCTTGCTCCATCTTTCCTGTTTTTGACAGGCGCCGAGGAGAGTTTCACAACTGGTAACTCACAGCTGCTGAATAAGGGAGATTATTACTTTATTAACAGCACAACTCATTAATATTTAGTTTACTCTTACCAAACTCAAACAGGCTAGACATTGAGATAACTTAACTTGGAAAACTGAGTGTGTTTCTGGTAGATTACCTGGTAGATAAACAAATTGTATCAGTGCAGGGCATGATTCACAGAAACCAGCAACATATACATCTCATCCAGAGACATTGGCAGTGGGTATTTTCCAATCCCTCACAATCATCATGGCACATCTTCAATAGACTAGCAGAGTGCTCCGAAAGAGTTGCATTGCAGGACACACAGACAACTGGGGCTGAAAAGCTGCAGCAGGGACTCTGGTCTTAACTCATGGATTGGACCAGACTGCAAGTTGTTACTACTTACTTGTTCTCTCAGCATCTACTTACATCATCCCTATCATGCTTTGTTGTGATACTTAGTGCAGTCACATAAGCAGGCAGCTTGCCTTGCTTGTCAGCAGTCCTCAATCAAAGGGTTTACATCATGCTGTACAGTAGTGTGCTACATCAAACTCACAGTTGCACCACTTGCCAACAATTTATGCAGCAAACACATTGCATGTGCAGAAAGCAAGTGGCCATGTCTCAGTGTTTTAGGGGAGTAGTCCTCACCAAAATCTCCAGAGGCACTCAACAGTCAGGGGATCCCAGCACAGTAAGGCAAGGTGATCTCGGTCTGGGTGCCATGTCAATGCAGTCCAGGGACTGGGTCATAGTCAGTCCTGTGACTCCGGGACGGCCAGTCCCAGGGTTAGGTCTAAAACAGTTACGAAGATATGCAGCCACCAGTTAGAAGTCTAGGCACTTCTCGTTTAGGTCTGTCTGGTTATGTCACTTTTTGGAGTGGGCCACAGTCAGGAAAAGCAACAAGTTATTCTGCAGGACTAGTGGCTAAAACGGAGAGGGGCATCAGAATTGTGAAGGAGGGAAAAGGGGCGGGGGGGGGGCATCTGGGTTGTCCACAGTCAGGAGCACATTGGCTTCAAGACAGTGAATGACTACATTTGGCATGGTTATCTCCTCATATGCCAGGAGCTGTGGGGAAAAGTGACCAGGTGCAGGTTCATGTAGGTGGGGTGGGTAGGGACCTGGGGAGGTGCAGGCTAGAAGCTACAAGCTGTTCACTGTCACCTTCTTTCATGCAGGAAATCAAAAGAGTGTAATGGGGAAAAATGGCAGCAACCACACTCAGTGAATGGGGCATGTGAGAGAGGGGGCTGCGGGACGCAGTGATGTTGAAACTTTTAAAGGGAGGGAACATTATACGCAGACCTATGTACTGTAGAAGACACAGATTTGTGGGATCCTTAATGTAACAGGTTCCTGTTTGTGTTACACCTCTCTGCCCTGGACATTGCGGACCAACTCATTCACAGCAACACCTTTAGATAGAGAGAGGCCATAAAATAATAAAAATATTGTAGGTGGAAAAATTGAAGGTTTCCAAAATATTTATTGTTCTCTATTCACCTTGATCCTCTTGCTTCTAGATGCTACAACAGGCTTTCATCCAGCCATGGAACATCTTGTGTAGTCACAAAGTTATGTCTAATGCTATAATCAAGATATTTGGGGCATATGTAAGGTGAAAATAGTGACATTTATAAAAAGTGCATATTAAGATATATTGTAATCCATTGTTCCCTGGTCCAAAGTGCCCATAATTAACTTTCTTCCTTCTTCACTCTCCAATCACATCTTCATGTTCTCCCTGGTTTCGCAGCTGGGCTGGAGGGAGCCCGCTCAGCGGTGGAGCACCATTGGACATGGGCAATTGGTTGGGTGATTCTAGGGCAATTGTGTCTGGACAGCCTAAATGTGAAAAGGGGTCTTTTGCCAGTGCAAGTTGACCCTCCTCAGCACGGACTTCCAAGGTTCTCAGTGAGGCAGGCATGGTGGAAGTGGACAGTCCAGCCCTCTCCAGTGACCTGAGAAAAGGGACCTGAGTGTGGTTTCACCTCCAGATGGGTGTGTCCTGGCACCACCTTTTGAGGAAGGGCAGATGGAGTACATGCCAGGCTTCTGTCCATTTAGTGCTGGGTCTTTAGCCATGAGACACTGGAGTGCAGCTGTATGCCCCTCCCCACAGACCCTGAGGCTGGTGGGCCTGGCTCTCCTTGGCAACTGCCAACCTATCCATGGAGGCAGCCAGGTGGTCACATGACTCGCTGCACTGCTGCAACGTCTGGGCAATGAGGGTTATTGCTTCCCACATTCCTGTCTGCCACTCTGGCTTACTCCCTGTGCATGTGGATGAACTCCCCGATTGCTGACAACACAGGGTCATTCCCTACCCAGGGCTGAGCAGGTTCCAGGTTTCCATCAGTCCTTGGAGTGTCAGTGGTCTGGGTTGTTTCTTCCTCAGCCACCTGTGGAGGTGCTCACCAGACTGTACTCCCACATTTTCTAAGCTCAACATTCCCATGGAGGTGTCAGTATCGGAACTGGTGGTGGGGTGTAGGGGATAGCCGTGTCAATACTTCCTCTGAGATATTCCATAATCTGGCTGTGAGGTCATGCTGGCTACTCCACCACAGAAGTGGCAGAGATTCTGGCAGTAGCTACAGATATAGAGAAGGCATTGTCGCCATTGGTTAGAAATTATGTTCAATGACACTGCCAGTCAGGTTAATGTACAATTTGCAGTAGAATGGAGAATGACTCGGTTAGTGGGACATAGATGACTCAGCAGCCCCTTGGACTGGTCCCAGTCTTCTGCTATGAGGGGATGAGAAGCCGAATGCCTGGCATCTCTCCACCTCTCTGGCTCTTTCTGCTGTTTTCTTCAGCAATGAGAGAAAGGGGTGGATCAAGTCAGGTGACAGTGGGTGACACAGCCATTAGTGTTGGTGCAGGTGTTTGCAAGGTGATGTTCCAACCAAGTAAGGAGACAGCACAAAGGGCATGTTGCCATAGTCATGTGAGAGTTAACAAGTAAAGGAAGACATTGTCAGCAATATTAAGAGTGGCAGATCATGAGCTTTAGTGGGAACTGGGTTCTGTAGCAGAGTTAGTGTGAGCACAAGGTGGCAGAGACAAGGGTGTGCCACACAAGATACCAGGATTTAATGGTGGATATCCATTGGGTGATGAGTTATTCTGTGTGGTGAGATGGGCTGGCATTGGTTGTGACAGACTCCATAGGAGCACGGTAGATAGTTGATGATACAGTTTGATTAAGATACAGCAAGCAACCTCATTATTTCTCACAGTGGAAATCTAAAACACATGACACAACTTGGACTTGGCGAAAGGAAAAGAAAGATTCAGCCCATAAATGCAGGTAAACTAAACAATTAAGACAGTAAGTAGTAATCTGACAAGGGAATTTGAGTATAGGACTGAATAAGCCTTCCTTCAATTGTCCAGACCACACCTGAAATACAGCACGCAGGAGCTTATTTGAAGTGATGGGGTCTCACCCAGCTGGAGAGCAAGGTTAATGGTGATTGTTCTCACTATCAGAGTTTGGAAACCCACTCACACTCCAAATCTACTACAGCAGCTATCCTTCACTCCCATCAAAGCATTTTCATCAATCATGCGTGTGTAGTCCTCTAAGTGAGCTCCTTTGCACTCATGTGCGTGTGCTCTCTCGTATGTGCACGTGTGTGAGTTTGTGTTTTGTGTGTGTTCACAAGTATGTGTTCATGTTCACATGTGTGTATATGTGCACAAACGTGCATAAATGGCAGTGATGAGCTCCAGTCACTCCAGGATTTGGGAGTGGCTGGGTTCCAGTGTGCCTTAGGATGTTGGCATAGAGCGAG
The DNA here is from genome assembly GCF_047496795.1 of Chiloscyllium punctatum. Classification (NCBI taxonomy): domain Eukaryota; kingdom Metazoa; phylum Chordata; class Chondrichthyes; order Orectolobiformes; family Hemiscylliidae; genus Chiloscyllium; species Chiloscyllium punctatum. The sequence continues at coordinate 46,328,775 of NC_092775.1, read as the reverse complement.
TCTGGGTGAAGGATCTGTCAAGAATATCACTTGCATGGAGGCAAACACATAATGGGAGGGAAGCAAAGGAAGTGGTCACAGGGACAGGGGAGGGCAGTTGGAAATTAGAGTCAGGGGTGGTAAGTGTATGCTTTTGATGTGTAGGGTGGGTCAAGGAGCATCAGGGTTCAGGTGATTTCAATCAGGGAAGGGTAATGCACAGCAAGGCAGGCTGAGTGACTCTGGGAGAATATTGTTAACCTCAATGGTGACAATATTTGCCAGTGCACAAACGATGGGACAATTCAACTGATAGGGCAAGGGAGATGATGAACCTATGGAAGGCCATTGGTACAGAATAGACTAAGGAGCAAGCTGAATCTCATGATTCTGAAAGCCTCTCAAAGTAACTGTGCAACACTCCAAAGTGGAAATGAGTGCACGCAAAGTGGATGCCTCTTTTATTTTGGTGGGGGGGGGAGGTGTGTGGTGGGGAGCACACAGTCACATCTTGTGGGACCTCAATGTTGTTCATCCAATGGCTTCCTGATCAATCGAGTTCAGAACTCCTTCACATTCCTGTTACGTTGCCAGCAAACCAACAGCTTTTAGGTAATTTCATTCCAATGGGACCTGTTATACTCATGGAGCCACAGTATATTTGCACCTGGTTATCACCTCATGATCGCTCAGATGTGCAGTAAGCACTGCAGCAAGGGAGGCAAATGCAATCCATGAGATATGCTGGTGGCGCAGGCTAATTGACACAAACAGTGCACATTCTAGCATGCCAGCTGGCCAGAACCAGGCTGGATGCCAGTAACACACAGACAAGGGTGGCAGAAGAGGATTAAATGTCAGGGGAGGAAGAATGCAGTCACAAGGGGGAGCACTGATCCAGTGACATATCCAGAGGTATCCAAGGGAAGGGCGCCATCATCTTGTAATGAGAGAAAATGTTGCACTGTTTTCACTTCAGACAGCCGTAAAGGCACCTAGTAGGGAAGACAGACTCCAGCAAATATTACAGGAGAGAAAGTGAAGATATATTCTCCTGAGTAAGATTTCTGTTCAGTAATGAAACACTCATGCCACTAACGAGAAGAAGGATTTCTTTTCTGGCTTTGCCTACCATTATATCTAAGGGCACGACCAACATCAGCAATGAGGATAGAGGAAGCCTGCAGACAGGTATGCCCTCATGACCATAAAGATTTTGCTGGGCATCCTGTGGGCTCAGGATCCAAAGGAGACTAGCTGGAGCAAATCTCCTGTACAGATGCAGGGGCACCATCCTCAGCTTGGCCTGGCACAGGCAATAGGGGCACTGGCAGTGGGTCAGGACATTGCTCAAGTGTCCTGAGATTAGGTTCTCGGGTGCCTGCCTGTTGTTCTTCCTCACTGTGGGTGCCTGCTAGCACTGCCATGCCCTCTGCTCTTTCCATTGGTGCAGGACTTTCTTGGTTGACATCTCCGAGGAGGACTGCCAACTCTCAAACAGGATGAAGATGCAGAAGTCAGTAAGCCCTCCGCCTGCCTGGCTCCTCTATTTTATTGCATACAAGCAATGAGAGGGTGAGAGGAGGGTTGGGTGCACGATGGGAATGGATGCATGAGCACTTGAACAGCATGCATTTCCCTGCAAGAAGGAAAGACCTCCTCAGACAATGCCTCTCAGAAGATCAATGCCCGGGAGGCATTAGAGGACTGGCTCACACCCACCTCATGCTGCCATTCTTTAGTTCACATCATGCATGTCATGGTGAGATGGGCAGGTCCACCTGACATAGCTGTGTAGTGGCACAGTTACACAGAGTGATGGCCATATGAGTGAGAAGTTGCAATGAGAAGATGGTGGCAGTTGCATTTGTGGAATGCAGGAGATTGTTGATCTTGTTCCTGCACTGGATTCCATTTGAGTCACTGACCTCCTGAATGACTCCAGCCCAGGCTGTCTGGGTCTGATAGCAGAGTTTCTTAATAGGGAAGAGCTTCTTTCAGGCTTGGACAGCCTGTTCAGTGAGGGTTGTGTATATGCAGAATCTTTTTTCAGGCCTCTTGGCAATATCTCTGGGAGTGAGACTGATGACCACACAATGTTGTGGACTCCTGGCTTTCAGAGAGCGAAAGGCTGCTTGGATAACCTTTAAAGATATGGCTTATAAAACTTGGAGGCAGAATCTTTGACCCTTGGTACTGGTGCAGATCATAAATCTTGTTTACCAGGTTAAAAAAATAGTTATCGATTCACCATATAAATCTCCATAGAACTCACTTGCATATCAGATGAGCTAAAAAATGGATGATCACTCCAGAAAACTCATTACTGGCCTTTACTGATCATGTAAGTTTCCAACAAACTGGAAAATACCAACCACCACCTCTTTCTATCCCTTACCATTGTTTCAGGTGATCTTTATTCCTTGCCTTCACATCTTTCAACCATACCCACAGTTTCTCCTCGGCTTCCACTGTCTCATAACAAACAGTAATACTGTTTCACCTGCTGTTCAATTTATTCAAACCTTACTAAGGTCAACACACAATTCACTCTGAGCTTACTTATCAAACCCGTTGTCACTACATGAAGCATGTCACAAAGAAACACTTGTTTCAAGAATAACATTTACCAATGTCATCCAAAGCAAACTGTTCACTCAACAGTTGTGGATCAACAACCCTTTAGTCACATACACAAGTTTGAGCAGAAATGCCTTATACATTATATGGATCAATGTACTTATCTCTGTCCACAGGGTGACGCCTACTTTTTGTATCAATTCCAATCGTGCTTTCTTGGTCAAAGTGCTGGTCTCCTTTTTACTATTTCTGGGGAAAAGGGCATCCCTTCTTAACCTCATGATAACATCATTAACTCTAATGATGCCAGAGAACCTCAGGCTCACTTTCCATCTCATCAGGCATAGAATCACAGAGATGTACAGCATGGAAACAGACTCTTCGGTCCAACCCATCCATGCCAACCAGATATCCCAACCCAATCTAGTCCCACCTGCCAGCACCCGTTCCATATCCCTCCAAACCCTTCCTATTCATATACCCATCCAAATGCCTCTTAAATGTTGCAATTGTTCCAGCCTCCACCACTTCCTCTGGCAGCTTTTTCCAAGTTTCATGCAATCCCTCCAGCAATTCCTATCCATCCATCCCTTTGTTCTGCTTACCTTTTACTAAGAGGTGCCATAAAGTTTTAGTCAAGCTGGGAATTCGGTGCATTTTGTGTCCTTTGTGCGAACAGCCTGTTGGAAGTCTATACTGGTTTCCTAATGATCTTATTAAAATCAAGCTTAGTGCTGAATCAACCATGCCTCAACATCTGTATCACTTGTGGGTGTGCCCCTTAATTCAGGATTCACTCTCCTATTAGGATTAGGGCCCATGTTAATCAAGTTCTTTCTTTGCAATCAGAGTGCTGTTGAACGTTTTTAATGATTGAAAATCCTTTACAGCGAATAGGAGTATGTGATCACTATAATCAAGAGACTAATAAAATCACAAGAAATGATTTTCCTGCTATATTATTAATTTGCACATCAGACTTTGTTCCTTCAAAAGCTTCTCCATTAAGCCTGTATCATGATACATGATCATAAATTACTGCTGGGATTAATATGCAAACTTTCCCAAAACAAAGAATACAATTATGAATAATACAAATCCATTCAAGCAGCTGTGCATTAAACAAAATTTTCTCTCCTTTCACACTAACCACCAAAAATAGATTAATTGCTTATTGGTCTAAATTGCTGTTTGTGGGACTCTGCTGGGGCCAAATTATCTGCTACATTTCCCTATACAACAACAGTAACTGTGTATAAAAAGTAATTTATCAGTTGTGAAACATGTTGAAGCATCTTAATGACAAAAATAACATGCTATGCAAGGTCTTGTTTTCTTCCCTTGTCTATGCACACTCTAAAACAATTCTTTCCAAACTGTGAATCACAGACACCAGTGAGATTGCAAGACAAGATTTTGAAGTCAGTGAGCTTTGAGGCAGCAGTGGCTGCTGTTAAACTCAATGGTTTCGCAGAGTTACCTCTTTTCCCATGTGGCTTAATCTTCATGGCCTAATTGGTGGTGTTGCTGCTAATAACAGCCTGAAAAAAAGGTAGTGCTTTGTAAAGGGGTTGGAGTTTTTACCAGCAGCAATCATTTACCTGTAGTTAGAATCTATTTATTTGCAATAAATGGTCATTCTTGTTAAGAACAGAAACCTGGTCTGTGCTTTCTTTCAGTCTGCCTCGAGAGGACAGGTAAATTGGGAAATTCTACATAGTTTTCAAGAAAATCTTTAACTTTTGTGAGCACTCTGGAAATAGTTGAGCCTGATTTCCAGGGCACTACCCTTGTGAGGCATAACAATGTTTAGGGCTCATCTGGGTTTGATTTGAAATACAGGAAATGAGAATTTGGGTGTAGGATTGCTAAATAACAGATAATGAAAATCATGAAGTTCTGGAATGCCTTTAAGACATGGCACTCGAAGTGGCAAAGATTTTTCCTACTGGTGCCAGAGTTGCTCCTGGCAGTCTTAAAGGAACAAAACAAAACCCAGGGTGATCGATGGGACAGGTAAATTGGAGATAGCTATGAAGGCAGAGGTAATTGAGGTACTAGCACATCACTTGGAGTTTAGAATAACTACAAGTGAGACCAAATACCCTGGGTAGTGAAAAATCCAGGAAGATTCAGCTACCATTAATGCAGCCTGAGCATGTGGAAATTATGGAAAAACTAGAGATGACAATCAGGCTCAGTCATCAGCACTGCTACCTCACAGAACCAGGGAGACAGGCTTGATTTTCCACCATCAGGCAATTGTCTGGATGGAGTTTGCACATTCTCTCCACTGTCCAAAGATGTGCAGATTAGGTGGATTGGCTACAGAAAATGCAAGGCTACAGGAATAAGGTAGGTGAGTGACTCTGGATGGGATGCTCTCCAGATGCTGAGTCGATGGGCTGAAAGACCTGCTTCCATACTATGGAATTCTATGATTCTATGACAGGAGGAGGAAAGGAAATGAAAATAGCACTTAAAACAATGAAAGCTGCAAGAGAAAGAGCATGTGAAGGAATATGAATATCAAAGAATGATGCTGACGGAGGAGACGTCAAATGCTGATTCAGGTCTTCATAGGGAGAATATTGGTCAAAATGTAATGCACAGAACTGAAATGTCTACATTTGCACAAACTCAATCAAAATTGGAGGGAAAGAATGGAGAGGCATTTTTCCCATCATTTTAGAAAATGATTGGGCAGATGAATTGGGCAAGAGATGACTTGATTCCAATAACGCAGAAAGTTGCTAGGTAAAGGACAGGACATTTACATTTCACTGTCAGAGGAGCTTCTCAGGCGTAAGATGCTGTAAAGGATACTATATTGGTTGCGTATGAGTTATCACCTGAAGTATGTAGGTAAAGGTAACAGAATTAAAAGGCAACATCTGGGCTAAAACTACATTGAATTTGAAAAGCAAAGCAATTTTGTCAGGTGGACACAAGCATTGGAAGTTGAAATCAAAGGTTTGCAACTGCTAGACGGATTGCAGTACTGGCTGCTGTTTATGAATTAATCCACATAACTAAACCCTTTCTTCATCTCCCTCAAATTCAAATAGGGGAAAGTATGTGAGGGTGGAAGTAAGGTATGTAGCCAGGGTAAAGAATGGATAACTGGGAATGCCCCAATGTCTCCCCCTCAGATCAGAAGGGAAAGTCCTGAGGATTGGGGTAAAAATTGGAAGTTGAAATGTTTCAATTGTGACAAGATGGGACACATTCATTCAGAATGCTTGATAGTACTTGGGAAAGCTATTGAACTCCTACGAATGAGCCCAATGAGGAGACTCAAAAGGAAATGACCATAGATCAGATTGCAGCTAGATCTGCAATAAAGAGACTAGAGGTAAACACTGTTGCGACTGTGAAAGAAGTACATAGGATAGATGTGAAATATGAAGGATTTTGATTTTAATGGACGATAACCCATTTTTGTGTCAACTATTCCAAGGGATGCGAGGGCTACTCATACTCTTGCTGGATTAGGATTTAATTTTCTCAGACAGTTCAAAGGAAACAAAAATGTTAATAAATGGTGGAGAGTAAATCTTGGTTCCTTTTTATTAAGTCCAGTTAGAATGAGGGGTTTAACTTGTGGTCTGGACTATGTAGTTGGGTAGTTAAGAAATTAGCTATGGATGATCCTGATTTACTGCTTTGGAATGATTTAGCATGAGTGAAAGTTAGAGTTTTGTGGATGATTACACGAAGTCCATTGGAAGCTAAAGACTGGAACAGTTGCAAGAACTAGTTCCAGGTATTTTTCTATTATGTTGTATAACCCAGACCAATGGCTAAATAAAGTCCATCACCAGAGGGCAGTAAGACTACAAGTAGATGATGCAGTAGCTGAAACGCTATTTCAAATGAGCATAATTCAAAAGTAGTGCTTGGCATGCCTATGTTAACTGAAGATCCAGAGTTAAGCAAGCTAACAGAAGCAGCTGATATTGGACCTCCTCCAGCCTCAGCTTCAGAATGTTATTATACTCAAAACAGAGTTCTGATGAGGAGTTGGAGACATCCTTGCAGACCTACAGGTGAAGAATGGATAGCTGTTCTTCGAATAATGGTACTGCCCAGATGTCGTAAGGAGATACTGTGAGTAGCACATGAATTTCCAATGGTAGGGCATATAGGAATATGGAAAATGTAGGATTGATAGACAGGTATTTTACAATTACAGGACTACATAAAGGTATAGTACGGTTCTGTAAAAATGTCATCATGCCAGGTCATAGAGTCATAGAGATGTACAGCACGGAAATAGACACTTCGGTCCAACCCGTCCATGCTGACGAAATATTCCAACCCAATCTAGTCCCACCTGCCAGCACCTGGCCCATATCCCTCCAATCCCTCCCTATTCATATACCCATCAAAATGCCTCTTTAAATGTTACAATTGTACCAGCCTCTACCACTACCTCTGGCAGCTCATTCCATACATGTTCCACCCTCTGCATGAAAAAATTGCCTCCGCAGGTCTCTTTTATATCTTTCCCCTCTCACCCTAAACCTATGCCTTCTAGTTCTGGACTCCCCCACCCCAGGGAATATACTTTGTCTGTTTACCCTATTCATGCCCCTCAATATTGTAAACCTCAATAAGGTCACCCCTTAGCCTTCGATGCTCCAGGCAAAACAGCCCCTGCCTGTTCAGCCTCTCCCTATAACTCTCAAATCCTCCAACCTTGGCAACATCCTTGTAAATCTTTTTTGAACCCTTTCAAGTTTCACAACATCTTTCCGATAGGAAGGAGACCAGAATTGCACACAAGATTCCAACAGTGGCCGAATCAATGTCCTGTACAACCGCAACATGACCTCTCAAATCCTGTACTCAATACTCTGACCAATAAAGGAAAGCATACCAAACACCTTCTTCACTATCCTATCTACCTGTGACTCCGCTTTCAAGGAGCTATGACCCTGTACTCCAAGGTCTCTTTGTTCAGCAACACTCCCGGGGACCTCACAATTAAGTGTATAAGTCTTGCTAAGATTTGCTTTCCCAAAATGCAGCACTTCGCACTTATCGGAATTAAATTCCCATCTGCCGCTTCTCAGCCAATTGGCCCATTTGGCCAAGATCCTGTTGTAATCTGAGGTACCTTCTTCGCTGTCCACTACACCTCCAATTTTGGTGTCATCTGCAAACTTATTAACTATACCTCTTATGCTTACATCCAAATCATTTATAGAAATGACAAAAGTAGAGGGCCCAGCACCAATCCTCGTGGCACTCCACTGGTCACAGGCCTCCAGTCTGAAAAACAACCCACCACCACCACCCTCTATCTTCTACCTTTGAGCCAGTTCTGTATCCAAATGGCTAGTTCACCTTTTATTCCATAAGATCTAACCTTGCTAATCAGTCTCCCATGGAGAATCTTGTCGAATGCCTTACTGAAGTCCATTAAGATCATATCTACAGCTCTGCCCACATCAATCCTCTTTGTAACTTCTTCAAAAAACTCAATCAAGTTTGAGACACATGATTTCTCATGCACAAAGCCATGTTGACTATCCCTAATCAGGCCTTGCCTTTCCAAATACATGTATATCCTGTCCCTCAGGATTCCCTCCAACATCATGCCTACCACCAGCGTCAGGCTCACTGGTTTATAGTTCCCTGGCGTGTCCTTACCGCCCTTCTTAGACAGTGGCACCACGTTAGCCAACCTCCAGTCTTCCAGCATCTCATCCGTGACTATCGATGATACAAATATCTCAGCAAGAGGCCCAGCAATCCCTTTCTTAGCTTCCCACAGAGTTCTTGGGTACACCTGATCAGGTCCTGGGGATTTATCCACTTTTATGCGTTTCAAGACATCCAGCACTTCCTCCTCTGTAACATGGACATTTTTCAAGATGTCACCATCTATTTCCCTATATTCTATATTTCCATGTCCTTTCCCACAGTAAATACTGATGCAAAATTCTTGTTTAATATCTCCCCCATTTTCTGCGGCTCCACACAAAGGCTGCCTTGCTGATCTTTGAGGGGCCCTATTCTCTCCCTAGTTACCCTTAGTACCTTCCATACACGTAAGAGTCTTTGAAGAACCATTCAGGTGAATATGAATAAATTATTTCTAACTATTAATGAAAACAAACAAAAGCAGGTTATCAGTGGTTCCTTACAATGATGGATATGACAACCTGATTGACAGAAGCTATTCCTTTAAGGACAGTTACAGCTAGGATCCATCGTGGAAAAGTTAACAAGCTTTGTTTTATTTGTTATGGACTACCGAATGAGATACAGTCTGGTCAAGGTTCTAGCTGTGTGCCTTAAGTTTTCTGGAGAACATTAGCAGCTTGGGTATTAAATAATTGAAGGAAACTGCATATCATTCACAAACACAGAGGTACCATTGGACTGTCAAACCCACGATAAAGGCATACTGTCATGAATATCCACAGTAGTAGGTCAAAGGATTAGAATTCTTACTATTTACTGCTAGAAATTCCTTGCGGTCCCTTAAAATTGATAAGGGAGAAATTCATGAAGCAAAGACAAATCCTCAATGTTGGCTTACATGTTCACTTTTGAAGACCCACAGGAGCATAGAAGGTAGCACAAGAATATTTGAAAGATGAAAATGAATTGACAGATCAACATTCAGCAAGTAGAACATTTCAAGTGGGAAATGTAGTATTAGTTTTGTTGCCTTTGCAAAGTGAATCTTTAAAAGTGGCAGTGGTCCATACAAAGTAATTAGTAAGGTTATTAAAGTGAAATACTCCTGATCATAGAAAGAAGAATTAATTGTATCACATAAGCATATTGAAAAGGTATTAACATAAGGAAAAGGATCAGGAGGAACAAGTTGGTCAGGTGGTAAGCGGAGGTGAAAGATGACAGAGACAATAGCAGTAAAGTAAAAGAGGTAGAAAGTTTCTCAAAATGAGCCTCCTCCTAGTTAACACAGATATGTTGGAACAGTAAGAAGACAGAATTGTCTTCTCATATTTAGATAAAGAAAAACAAGAGGATATCGTAAGACTACTGAGTAAGCATTAAGTGATGTGTAGAGATATGTCTGGATATACAACATTAGCTCGACTTGATATGGATGTTGGAGAGTAAGGATGAACAAAACAGCATCCTTATTGGTTGAGTACAGAATAAAACAAGCTCAGGTGAAGACAGAGTGAATACATGTTGGAAGATCACTTGATTTAACTTAGTCCACTCTGCTGGAATTCACCGATAGTGTTAGTTCCTAAGTCAGATGGATCAACTAGACTCTGCAGAGATTATGGAAAGATAAATGCGACCACAAAGATTTGTACCCATTCCACATTGGGAGATTGCATTGGCAGTGTATCATTCCTTTCTAAAATTAATCTATTGAAGGAATATTGACAAGTTCAACTAAAATCAAGGTCTAAAGAAATATCCACATTCGTTACACCAAATGGGGTGTTGGGTGATACCGCATGGATGAATGAGTACCCCAGTGACAATCTACAGGCTTATGAACCAAATAGTAGTTGACATTTAAAACAGTGTAATTTATTTGGAGGATGTTATGCTATATAGTAACACATCATAAAAAACATGTAAGTCAAGCAGAAAACCTGTTTAAGCAATTATATTTGGTTAGCTTAGTAATAAATTTAGCTAAAAGTAAATGTTGAAAAGCAAGAGTAATTTACCCAGGGCAGAGTGTAAGACATGACAAGTGTTGCCAAGAGGAAAAGGCTCTAATGGAATGCCCTATTCCTAAAACTAAATGAGAAATCATGAGATTTTTAGGAACTTATAGGTTTTACCAGGAATGTGTTCATAATTTCAACATAATAGCTGTACCTTTAACAAACTTGCAAAAATGGTATGGGCAGCAGAATGCCAAGGAACCTTTGAGAAACTGAAGGCAATTGTAATAAATAAACCAGTGGTTATTGTGTCAGAACTTTCCAACTGTCAAATGGCACTCTATGCTCATGACTTGTAGGTAGATGCAATCTTATTGAAGGATGAGGAGTTGGGAATAGAGAAGCCAGTGACGTACTTCTCTAAGCAACTAAAATCAGTAACATAAGTAGTACTATACAGTGAAAAAAAAGCTTTTGGATAATTTTTGTCTCTTTAACACTTTGGAATCCATGTATAACACATAAAAGAGGAAATATTAATTTATACAGATCATAATCTTCATTGGAATACAAGACTTTTGTTGCAACTACTTAATGTATTTATTTACATTGCTGTAAAAGATGATGTAATTTCAGGTGCATTGACCAGAACATAAAGTGTTGGAATAAGTGAAAGCTTTAAGAAGTGCTAAGAGCATATAAGGTTGCGTTTAGGGGTAGGAGAAATTAATGGATGTAAATGCCGTGTTTTATTTTTAAATTAACACATTTTGTAATGAAACACCTTTCCAAAATACATTTTTTTTTGAAGGGCAGAGGCATGTAGACACCATATCTTTTTACTTTTCTGTATTTTTTTTGAGTGGGAGCAGCGGCCGAGTCAAAGCGAACCCGGGAGACTACAGCTAAGGTAAGACAGTTTGTTTCAAAATTACTTACCTGTAGCGGGCAGCGGAAGTGAGGTTGGAGCGCATAGCTGGGCGGGAAGGTAAGTGATTAGTATTTGAGTGGGTGTGTTCTAGACCCCAGGTCCGACTTTCGTAGGGCCTCCCTCCCACCCTCCTCCTCTAACCTAACTTTAAAGTCCACAGGTAAGTGACTCAGTGTTATTGACTCAGTGTTCTTGTTTTTGGAGACAGTGTACAGTCATGGCAGCGCAGGCGGTGGAATGTTCCTCCTGCAGGATGTTTGAGGTAGGGGTGACCACCGATACTCCTGCCGACTTCGTCTGCAGGAAATGCAGTCAGATCCTGATTCTCACCGAACGGGTTAGGGAACTGGAACTGGAGCTGGATGAGCTGAGGATTATTCGAGAGGCTGAGAGGGTGATTGATAGAAGCTACAGGGACATAGTTACGCCGGAGAACAGAGGTAGCTGGGTAACAGTTAGAGGTGGGAAGGGGAAGAAGCAGGCAGTGCAGGGTTCCCCTGTGGTCGTTCCCCTAAAAAATAAGTATACAGCTTTGGAAACTGTTGAGGGGGACAGCCTTGCAGGTGTAAGCTGCAGTGAAGGGGTCTGTGGCTCTGAGACTCAGAAGGGAAAGGGGGAGAGGAGGAGAGCGCTAGTTATAGGGGACTCTCTAGTTAGAGGGACGGACAGGCGGTTCTGTGGACATGGGCGAGACTCTCGGATGATTTGTTGCCTCCCGGGTGCTAGGGTCCGAGACGTCTCGGACCGTGTCTTCAGAATCCTTAAGGGGGAGGGTGTGCAGCCAGAAGTCGTGGTTCACATTGGCACCAACGACATAGGTAGGAAGAGGGGTGGGGAGGTCATTCAAGAGCTCAAGGAGTTAGGCTGGAAGCTAAAAGCTAGGACAGACAGAGTCGTCATCTCTGGGTTGTTGCCGGTGCCACGTGACAGTGAGGCAAAGAATAGGGAGAGAGTGCAGTTGAACACGTGGCTGCAAGGATGGTGTAGGAGGGAGGGCTTCAGATATTTGGACAATTGGACTGCATTCTGGGGAAGGTGGGACCTGTACAAACAGGACGGGTTGCACCTGAACCAGAAGGGCACCAATATCCTGGGGGTAGGTTTGCTAGCACTCTTCGGGGGGGTTTAAACTAATTTGGCAGGGGGATGGGATCCGGACTTGTAGTCCAGCAAGTAAGCTAGCTGTGTGTCAGGATGCCCAAGCCTGTAGGGAGGCTGTGGAGAAGGTAGCACTGACAGGGACTACTTGCGGACACAGAGATGGGCTCAAGTGCGTATACTTCAACGCAAGGAGTATCAGAAATAAGGTGGGTGAACTTAAGGCGTGGATCGGTACCTGGGACTACGATGTTGTGGCCATCACGGAAACATGGATAGATGAGGGACAGGAATGGCTGTTGGAGGTTCCTGGTTACAGATGTTTCAGTAAGATTAGGGAGGGTGGTAAAAAAGGAGGGGGGGGTGGCGTTGCTAATTAGAAATGGTATAACGGCTGCAGAAAGGAAGTTTGAGGGGGATCTGCCTTTGGAGGTAGTATGGGCTGAAGTCAGAAATAGGAAAGGTGCAGTCACCTTGTTGGGTGTTTACTATAGGCCCCCCAATAGCAGCAGAGATGTGGAGAAACAGATTGGGAAACAGATTTTGGAAAGGTGCAGAAGCCACAGGGTCGTAGTCATGGGCGACTTCAACTTCCCAAATATTAATTGGAAGCTCTTTAGATCAAGTAGATTGGATGGGGCGGTGTTTGTGCAGTGTGTCCAGGAAGCTTTTCTAACGCAGTATGTAGGTTGTCCAACCAGAGGGGAGGCCATATTGGATTTGGTACTCGGTAATGAACCGGGACAAGTGGTGGGCTTGTTAGTGGGTGAACATATTGGTGATGGTGACCACAATTCTGTGACTTTCACCTTGGTTATGGAGAGAGATAGGTGCGCACAACAAGGTAGATTTTACAATTGGGGGAAGGGAAATTACGATGCTGTAAGACAGGATTTGAGGAGCATACGTTGGGAGCATAGGCTGTCAGGGAAGGATGTGGTGGAAATGTGGAACTTTTTCAAAGAGCAGATACGACGTGTCCATGATATGTATGTACCTATCAGGCAGGAAAGAAATGGTCATGTGAGGGAGCCTTGGTTGACGAGGGAGGTTGAATGTCTAGTAAAGAGGAAGAAGGAGGCTTACAGAAGGTTGAGGAAACAGGGTTCAGACAGAGCAGTGGAGGGATACAGGATAGCCAGAAGGGACCTGAAGAAAGGGATTAGGAGAGCTAAGAGAGGGCATGAAAAATCCTTGGCGGATAGGATCAAGGATAACCCCAAGGCATTTTATGCGTATGTGAGAAAGCTGAGAATGACGAGAACGAGAGTAGGTCCGATCAAGGACAGTAGTGGGAGACTGTGTATTGAGTCGGAAGAGATAGGAGAGGTCTTGAACAAGTACTTCTCTTCAGTATTTACGAACGAGAGGGACCGTATTGTTGAAGAGGAGAGTGTGAAACGGACTGTTAAGCTAGAGGAGATACCTGTTAGGAAGGAAGATGTGTTGGACATTTTGAACAACTTGAGGATAGACAAGTCCCCCGGGCCTGACGGGATATATCCTAGGATTATGTGGGAAGCAAGAGAGGAAATTGCAGTACCGTTGGCAATGATCTTCTCGTCTTCACTGGCAACGGGGGTGGTACCAGGGGACTGGAGAGTAGCGAATGTTGTGCCCCTGTTCAAAAAAGGGAATAGGGATAACCCCGGGAATTACAGGCCAGTTAGTCTTACTTCTGTGGTAGGCAAAATAATGGAAAGGGTACTGAGGGATAGGATTTACGAGTATCTGGAAAGACACTGCTTGATTAGGGACAGCCAGCACGGATTTGTGAAGGGTAGGTCTTGCCTTACAAGTCTTATTGAATTCTTCGAGGAGGTGACCAAGCATGTGGATGAGGGTAGAGCAGTGGATGTAGTGTACATGGATTTTAGTAAGGCATTTGATAAGGTTCCCCATGGTAGGCTTATGCGGAAAGTCAGGAGGCATGGGATAGAGGGAAATTTGGCCAATTGGATAGAAAACTGGCTAACCGGTCGAAGGCAGAGAGTGGTGGTAGATGGTAAATATTCAGCCTGGAGCCCAGTTACAAGTGGAGTTCCGCAGGGATCAGTTCTGGGTCCTCTGCTGTTTGTAATTTTTATTAATGACTTAGATGAGGGAGTCGAAAGGTGGGTCAGTAAATTTGCAGATGATACGAAGATAGGTGGAGTTGTGGACAGTGAGGAGGGCTGTTGTCGGCTGCAGAGGGACTTAGATATGATGCAGAGCTGGGCTGAGGAGTGGCAGATGGAGTTCAACCCTGCCAAGTGTGAGGTTGTCCATTTTGGAAGAACAAATAAGAATGCGGAATACAGGGTTAATGGTAGGGTTCTTAGTCAGGTGGAGGAACAGAGGGATCTTGGGGTCTATGTACATAGATCATTGAAGGTTGCCACTCAGGTGGATAGAGTTTGTAAGAAGGCCTATGGAGTATTATCGTTCATTAGCAGAGGGATTGAATTCAAGAGTCGTGAAGTGATGTTGCAGCTGTACAGGACTTTGGTTAGGCCACATTTGGAGTACTGTGTGCAGTTCTGGTCGCCTCACTTTAGGAAAGATGTGGAAGCTTTGGAGAGGGTGCAGAGAAGATTTACCAGGATGTTGCCTGGAATGGAGAATAGGTCGTACGAGGATAGGTTGAGAGTTCTCGGCCTTTTCTCATTGGAATGGCGAAGGATGAGGGGTGACTTGATAGAGGTTTATAAGATGATCAGAGGAATAGATAGAGTAGACAGTCAGAGACTTTTTCCCCGGGTACAACAGAGTGTTACAAGGGGACATAAATTTAAGGTGAAGGGTGGAAGGTATAGGGGAGATGTCAGGGGTGGGTTCTTTACCCAGAGAGTGGTGGGGGCATGGAATGCGCTGCCCGTGGGAGTGGTAGAGTCAGAATCATTGGCGACCTTTAAGCGGCATTTGGATAGGTACATGGATGGGTGCTTAATCTAGGTTAGAAGTTCGGCACAACATCGTGGGCCGAAGGGCCTGTTCTGTGCTGTATTGTTCTATGTTCTATGTTCTATGTTCTATGTTCTAATGCACACCCCAGTTTATTGATGATCAAGAGAAAAGCAACAATAAAGTTGCCATAATCCCAGAGGATTGCTCTGTCATGATAGAGAGATGAATTGCATTGAGTTTAACCTTAGGGTCACTAGAAGACCTTCTGGTTACCTTGGCTGGGACAAAAAGTGAACATATGCAGTTGGCATTTCTCTGCATCACAAACCAGCGTCCAGCCAAGTGAGGTAATAGTTTATGGGGTACAACATCTGAAGGAGCTACCTCATTTAGCAATGTGGTAGTGGCACATAACATAGGGGATGTAGGGGAGAGTGGATAGTGTTCCCTGTATACTGAGTGGCTGTTCTGATGTTCCTCCAAGTTTGTGGACGTGCACTGACTATCGGGTCCAGAAGTTGCTGCGTGGATGGACCTTGGAGGTCCACAGACTGAAGTAAAAACTGGAGGGAATATTAGATTAGATTACATTCCCTACAGTGTGGAAACAGGCTCTTCGGCCCAACAAGTCCACACCAACTCGCCGAAGAGGAACCCATCCAGACCCATTTCTCTCTGACTAATGCACCTAACACTAAGGGGCAATTTAGTATGGCCAATTCACCTGACCTGCTCACCTTTGGACTGTGGGCGGAAACCAGAGCACCCAGAGGAAACCCATGCAGACACGGGCAGAATGTGCAAACTCCACACAGACAGTCGCTTGAGGCTGGAATTGAACCTGGGACTCTGGTACTGTGATGGAGCAGTGCTAACCACTGTGCAACCGTGCCGCCCCGAGTGGACAATGTCGTTAGTGAAGAAGGCTTTTAACTCCCATGAGGTCTGTGCAGCAGTTGCTCCTACAAATGCGATCATGGAGCTCAGAGTCATACAGCATGGAAACAGACCCTTCGGTCCAACTCATCCATGCTGACCAGACATCACAATCTGACCTAATCCCATTTGCCAGCATTTGGTTCATACCCCCCTAAACCCTTCCTATACATATACCCATCCAGATGCCTGTTAAAATGTTGTAATAGTGCCCATCTCCACCACTTCTTCCAGCAGCTTGTTCCAGACACACACCACCCTCTGCAGAAAAGGTTACCCCTCAGGTCTTTTTTAAATCTTTCCCCTCTTACCTTAAACCTATGTCCTCTGGTTTTGGACTCTCCCATTCTAGGGAAATGACTTTGACTATTCACCCTATCCACACACCTCATGATTTTATAGACTACAATAAGGTCACCCATCATGCTCCGGTGCTCCAGGGTAGAAAGCCCGAGCCTATTCAGCCTCTCCCTACAGTCCTGGCCACATTCTTGTAAATCTTTTATGCGCCTTCTCCAGTTTAACAATATCCTTTTGATAGGAGGGCGGCCAGAATTGTACACAGTATTCTAAAAGTGGCCTCACCAATGTCCTGTACAGCCACAATGAGGTTCCCACTCTGATACTCAATGTTCTGACCAATGAAGGCCAGTGTGCCAAACACCTCCTTCATCACCCTGTCTACCTCAGACTCCACTTTCAAGGATGTATGAGCATGCACCCTTAGGTCTCTTTTTTTTGTATTTCAAAAATATATTTTATTCATAAAATTATTCTGATATCTATACAACTGGTGATGCCATACATACGTATACATTCCATTTCTTTACATACAGAGATTGGAATTAATCATTTGTATACACAAGTCTGTGTGTTGACCATCCTGGTATTTTGCTGAGGCGCCAGCGGAGCCCAAATGACTGGGTGAGCCCCCTGTTTGTCTTAGGCAGGCACGGTGGCCTTTCCCCACTGCGCCTTGGCGACAGCTGCCCAAGCTTCAGCGCATCCCTCAACACGTAGTCCTGGACCTTGGAGTGTGCCAGTCTGCAACACTCAGTCGGGGTCAACTCCTTCAGCTGGAAGGTTTCAGGCAGACCAAAGAGCATCTTTCACAGAGTTGATGATCCTCCAGGCACAGTTGATGTTTGTCTCGGTGTGCATCCCGGGGAACAGACTGTAGAGCACGGAGTCCCGCGTCACGGCGCTGCTCGGGACGAACCTTGACAAACACCACTGCATTCCTCTCCAGACTTCCTTTGCGTAGGCACATTCCAGAAGGAGGTGTGTGACAGCCGCGTCCCTTCCACAGCCTCTTCGAGGCCAGCGTGCAGTGCGGCGGAGAGTCCGGGCGTGCATAAAGGATCTCACCGGCAGAGCCCTTCTCACCAGCAGCCAAGCCATATCTTGGTGCTTGTTGGAAAGTTCTGGCGATGAGGCATTCTGCCAAATGACTTTGACAGTCTGCTCAGGGAACTGCTCGATAGGATCTGCCCTCTCCTTTTCCCAAACGGTCTCAAGGACACTACGTGCTGACCACTTCCTGATGGACTTGTGGTCAAAGGTGTTTTTTTTCATTAATTTCTCCACAAAGGACAGGTGATACAGAACCGTCCAACTACTTGGAGCATTCTGGGGCAGCGTCTTCCCCCGTTGCCCAGATCTTTATACATCGAGTCCCTTTGGATCCAGTCCATCTTTGATTTCCACATGAAGTGGAAGATGGCCTGGGTGACTGCAGCGGCACAGATTCTGGGAATAGGCCAGAATTGTGCCACATAACAACACTGACAGTGCCTCACACCTGATGACCAGGTTTTTTCCTGCGATGGAGAGTGACCGTTGCTCCCATCTGCCTAGTTCCTGCCTCACTTTACTGATCCGCTCCTCTCAAGACTTGGCGCATGCCCCAGCCCCTCCGAACCAAATACCCAGCACCTTCAGGTGGTCAGTCCTGACGGTGAGGGGGATGGAGGATTGGTCGGCCCAGCTCCCAAAGAGAATGGCCTCGCTCTTGCCTCGGTTTACCTTGGCCCCTGAGGCCTGTTCGAACTGGTCACATATGCACACGAGTCTGTGCACGGACAGTGGATCTGGGCAGAAGACAGCGACGTCATCCATGTACAGGGAGGCCTTAACCTGTAGGCTCCCACTGCCAGGAATAGTCACCCCTCTCAAGCTCGCATCCTTCCTGATGGCAAATGGCTCTATGCAGCACACAAACAAGGAAGGAGAGAGAGGGCAGCCCTGCTGGACTCCAGATTTGACTGGGAAGCTATCTGATTTCCACCCATTAATTAAGGCTGCACTGACAATATTGGTGTAGAGCAGTCGGATCCAATTGCAGATTCCTTCCCCAAAGCCCATTTTGGAAAGAACATCTCTCATATATGTATGCGATATCCTGTCAAAGGCTTTCTCCTAGTCCAGGCGGATGAGGCAGGTGTCCAACCCCCTGTCCTGCATATAGACGATCGTATCCCTGAGGAATGCGAGACTTTCAGTGTTCTTCCTGCTTGGTACAGTGCAGGTTTGGTCAGGGTGAATCACCAACCCCATATAAGACCTGACCTGACCCAGTTGGCAATGACCTTTAACAAGATTTTTTTAATCTACGTTTAACAGTGAGATTGGTCTCCAATTTCTGATTTCCTATCTCCCCCCCTTCTGCTTGTAGAGAAGGGTGATGATGCCTTTCCTCATGGATTCACTCATAGTACCTGCCAGAAGCATACTGGCATACACCCCCAGCAGGTCCTGGCCAATCAAGTCCCACAGAGCAGAATACAGCTCGACTGGTAAGCCGTCGCTTCCAGGAGTTTTATTCTTCTCGAAGGACTCGAGGGCCTTGGTCAGCTTGTCCAGGGATAGCAGCTGGTCCAGCCTCTCCCATGTTCTGGCGTCTAAGACCTCCATGATAGAGGACAGGAACTACTGGGAGGCTGTGCTGTCAGTTGGCTTCGTGTCATACAGACTGGCATAGAAGGATTTGCTGATCCTCATGACATCAGCCTGAGATGACGTTATCGAGCCATCTTCTTCCTTCAGGCTGCTGAGCATGGAGCTCTCTTTGTGCACCTTCTGGAAGAAGAAACGTGAGCATGTCTCGTCCTGCTCCATGGAGCAGACCCTGGACCAGAAGATTATCTTGGAGGCCTCCGAGGCAAAGAGTGAGGCTTGCTGGACCTTCACCTCCTTGAGGCCCTCAGTGACATCGACCCCATTGTCTGCAGCAGGAGCAGGTTCTGCATACTTTCCTGGAGCTGGGACAGTTTTACCTGCCTCCCTGTCACCTATTGAACACCTTTGAGGATGAAGAACCTCTTTATGTTCCCTTTTACCATTTCCCACCAGTCTGCTGGAGACTGAAAGAGGGGCTTCACGATTCTCCAACCTGCATAGTCCCTCTTGAGCTCCTCAATGTTTCCCGGGGTCAACAGCTTTGTGTTCAGTTTCCACATTCCCTTACCAGCCCGCTGCTCGTCCTGTAGGTGACAGTCGGCCAGCAGGAGGCAGTGGTCAGAGAAGAACATCGGCTTGACGTTGGTGGATCTAACCCGAGAACATTCGGGACACAAACGGGTAATCTATCCTTGAGCAGATAGACCCGTCTGCCTGTGACCAGGTTTTTCTTCGCTGCGCTCCACCTGCAGGGATGCTGAAGACGTCGTGCAGCTTGACATTTTTGATCTCTGTTTGTCAACACTCCCCAGAGCCTTAATATTAGTTGTATAAGTCCTGCCTTGGTTTGCCTTACCAAAATGCAACACCTCACTTTTCTCTAAATTAAACTCCATCTGCCACACCTCGACCAATTGGCCAATTAATCAAGGTCCCATTGTACTCTAAGATAATCTTCTTCACTGTCCACTAGACCACTAAGTTTGGTGTTATCTGCAAACTACTAACCATATTCACACAAATTCACATTTAAACCCTTTGTCTGACTTTGCCAAGTGTTCCTAGAGGCAGGTGTTGAAGAGTTTTCACTGTTGACTGGGCTGGGTATGCCTTTGTCAAATCAAAAATTGATGCCAATGTTGAAACCAAGTGGGTCCTCTCATTTCATTCTCAGTGCAATTACTGTCATAGTTCAAAAAAACTGAACGGCTTACAAGAATATTTCAGAGAGCAGTTAACAGTCAATTGTACAGCTCTAGGTCTGGGGGCACATGTGGGCCAAACCAGATAAGAAAGGCATTTTACCTTGTCTAAAGGCCATGAATGATCCAGTTGGGTTTTTACAATGTTATGGTTTTATGATTGCTATTAGTGATACTAATATTTTATTCCATTTTTACTTAATTTACATGAATTCTAATTTTTAAAAAATTCTGCCCCAGTGGCATTTCCAGATAATTAGATCAATTTTCTGGATTATTGGTCTAATAGTATAATTATTATGCTACCTGAACAGGAATGGTAGCATAGTGGTTAGCAATGTTGCCTCACAGTGCCAGTTACCCAAGTACGATTGGGTGGCTATTTCCAAGGAGTTGGCACATTCTCCCCATGTCTGCTTGGGTTTCCATTGGGTGCACTGGTTTCCTCCCACAATCCAAAAGCTAGGTGCATTGGTTATGCTAAAGTGCTCTATGGTGTCCAGGGATGTGCAGGTTAGGTGGATTAGTCATGGTAAATGTGAGGGTGAGGAGTGCAGGGGGCTGAGTGGGATGCTCTTCAGAGGGTTGGTGTAGACTTGATGGGCCAAATGGCCTCTTTCTCCACTGTCAGGTTTGTATGATTCTATGAAACTAATCCTAAAACTGTTCACGTTTATTATACTCAGATAATATTGGTTAAACGGATGGCAAAATTAGATTAAGATAGATGACTGGAATAAATTTAAATGTTTAAAATAGATCAAAGTACAGATGAATGAGGTCATTGAGCCCATCTAATTTATACTCTTATAGAAACCAATGGATAATATCCAATTTCCTTGATCAATTTTACAATGCTTAGTTATTATATTCATAATAACCTAAAGAAAGAGTGAATGTCAAACAATCCCCCCACCCCACCCCAACCCCCCCACTGTAATGATAGCAGTATTTTGGAATGTTACCAGAAAAGGGGAAAAAAACTTTGGATTAATGCTGGCAACTTCACTTCAGTGGCTGGGGTGGTGAGTGGGTGCGGGAGTTTGAATTCCAGACCGGATGGTCTTGGCGAGTGTCAACTGAAAATCCTGCTGAATTCTGTGTTGTCATCCAACAGGATAATTTAATTCAGTGAGTATAGGTAATCCACACTTGAGCTTTTGAATATTGGAACCCATAACATCCTCACACCACATGGAGCTAATTATCCTGCTCAGTAATAGGACTGGTGTAAAGATGGTCATAACCTTTAAAAAATTGTGATCTTCCAAGTGTAATCAGCTTGTGGATTTTCTTTCACTGTTCTTCAAGATAACAGGGTAAAGATTTGAAAACAACAAAAGCAAATTAGTGACAGTCTAAATGATTTGAAGGTCCAGTTGTTACGTTTCTGACAAGAGAGAAGGGAATCTATGATGCAAGAAAGTGATATGTGGGGTGAAGGTGACAAAAACAAGGGCTAAACTTAGTCTATGCTGATTTCTAAAATGTCTTGTGTTCTTCTGGTACGTTTTGGTATTGTGAAAAATTATTGAGCCTTACCTTGCAAGGTGCCAATGTGGCTTCTCTGCACCATAATACTGAGCTGCAGGACAAGCTGCGGTGCACTTTTAAGAAAGGTCTCCAACAGACGCAGCATGTTTACGTCAGCACTCTCAAACATCATTCTCCAGTAAAAGTGTCGGCGCTCATGTTCTTTGTGCCAACGACTTTGAATTCCAAGATACATAGCTCTGAGATACCTATTTAAAACACAGAAATCATGTTGAAGACAATTTGCAGGCTGCTAAATTCACAGAATCCTCTCTATTAATCACTGATCAGTCCTGTGCATAGCTGATGTGCTCAGCCCTCAAGAAAGTTTCTTTACATTGTATTGAAATAAAAGGGTTGGTTTAGAAGTTAGTGTAGTGCGGCTGCTTTACCAAACTGATTCTCAGACAGGGTTGTATCCAGTCCAAAGCTGCATTAGATAATTATTTCAAATATAAACAGGAGTGAAAGATTTATCCTTGGATTTCTACTCTTTTGATTGTTACTAAATTAAAGATGCTGATACATTTTGTTACAAAGAATCTGAAGCTAATACAAAACTTGGAAGATTAGTCATCAGCCAAGATAAAACACCAGAAAATTGTCTGGGCAGGACACCTAACAGTGTTCACCGTTGTTGAGACTTGGCGTTGGATATTTACTTGTTCCAAAGTTTTTGACCGGCAATTTACTGAAATAGCAAGTTGACATTATCGTAGAGGGGGGAAGCAAGAGATCCGAATAATGAATGCACAGTACAAGTAAACTGCATAACTTCTTAACTAGTTAGACCGTAGAACAGCAAAGTAAATTGCAGAAGAACTGGGCACATTAAACATGAACAGTGCTACTAAAGAAACAGAAGGTGAAAGGAAGATTGCATTGAAAAGGCAAAGGAAAAACATCCATCATTTCAAATAACGAAAGCCCAAAGAAATGAAATTATTCCACTGTCACAGTTAATTTTCAGGGCCAGAGATGTTGATTGACACACACATAATAATTGTGTATCAATTTATGTGTAATACTTAGTAAGTAATTTTAACATTAGAGTTAGCCCAAAACCACAGTAAAGTTGTAAGAGCCAAGTGTGTGAATCCAAACCTAGGAACAAGCTTTAGGCACCAGAATATATACTAAAATTTGTGAGCACCTTTTCCATCATTGTCGGCTATGGTGTGCCTGTTCTGATTTCCTGGTTATGGTGACATAAGGTTGTGTCACTGCACCTAGAAACCTAGAGGGCCAGATTAATACTCTGGGGATATGGGCTCAAATCACACCAGGACATCTGATGGATTTTAAATTAGATGGAATAGTATTAGTGACCATGAACCCATCATTGAATTTTACAATAGTCATCGGGCTCATTATTTCCCTTTAGGGCAGGAAATCTACCACCTTTATCAGGTCTGGCCTACGTGGACTCGAGCCCTACAGCAATATGGTTGACTTTTAACTGCCCCCTGAAATAGCCGAGCAAACCACTCAATTCAAGGGCATTTACACAGGGGCAAGAAATACTGACCATGCCTTCACATCTCCGCATTCCATGAAAGAATAAAACAAATGTATATTTGTTCAAAACCAAAATGTGGAGTTGTATGGGGAGGCCAGCTTACTACATCATATGAACTGCTGCCACAATCTTCAAAGTGGAGGGCCTGCTTGTGGTGGAAGAAAATCATATCAGGTCTAATTAAAAAAAATTCTTGTAGTTAATTGTATTAGTCTATTGTATGTTGGCGTGGAGGCATTGACACTGCTGACTGGGAGAAGAAAATCTGCTGATGCTTGGCATGGCATCTCCTCATCCATCAAAATACAAGCCATTTCAAAGCTCAGTGACTTGGCCAGGAGGTGGATACGCAGCTGCAGAGGAAGGAGAAGGCAGCCAACCTGGAGCTGTGAATTTGATTTCACCACAAAGCAATCTGACCCCTCTACAGAAAAAAAACCCTGGATCCAAGATTGGGCTCCTCTGTTATCGGAAGACTCAACTAACTTAACAGGCATAACCTTTGATTTCTCAGGGCTGCTGCTGACACAGATTATGTTGATATGATGGATATTATTGTAGAGAGCTTAAGGATCACCAAATGGAAGGGCTTATTAACTCAAGATCCCATGCTGTTAAACTCAGACGTTCATATGACACCATCAAGAGGTGTTTTTTAAGGCATTCAATCTGGATATTTTAGAACCATATACAACATCTCCCCCAAGCTTTTTATCCCCATTATTTATATTGTATTACACATTTTTATATTTATAATTAATTATAAATTATAATTATTGCACATAATTATATTTGTCACTAACTCATTTCCCCCACCTCAGGTTTTGATTCTCTAACTTTACTAATTCAAGTAAACTGGTGGTTTCACAATTCTGTTGGAACGTGTTGTTTCTAGACTTGGTAGACTGGTAGTTGCTGGGTGGAAGTCAATTCTTTTTAATTCCCTTCCTGTAAGTCTGAAGTTTGTCAATCCTTTTAAACTAGAGGTACATAATCTCTTAGATTTCCTTCATGGAGAGTGTCTTCCCTACTAAAAGAGGCAATTCCGTCTTTGCACTATTCACAATCTCCAAAAGAGTTACTTCATTGGAACTGCAAGCTTAATCTCATGTTGTACACTGCACAAAGTGGCAAGATATAAGATGCCCATCATGGAAACCCTGGAGGACTGCAGCATCTATGGGAACAAATTAATCAGCAAAGGCCTGAAGAATGAGATATAGAGTTCAACTCATTACTAGATGCCAGTGACATCTGAGTCACTCTCAAATACTCTATAGTCTGGAAATTTCTTACATTCTGTAGGTCATTCAAAATTTTCAAGATCAATGCATAACAACTTAAATACAACCATCACAATTTGATATGAATCCAAACCGTGCACTCACAATGTTTGCTTCTTCAGTGTTTTCACTTAGTGGAAGTACGCAAATGAATCTGTGCTTCTCCTGGAACATCTTTCCTTCCATTTTTCTGTCTTATCACAACATTCAGACTATTAAACATGCGAGCTGTCAATTAAGCAATTCAGCCTGATCTAGTTAACCTTTTATTTAACTTCTTGTAACAGTGGTTCAGTCTGGCAGAATGAATATTGATTCAGGCCTGAAGTATGGGTGTGGGCCTTTAAGTTGCTTTAAGTCTTTCAGTAAAGTCGTTTAGTAGTTAAGTTTAACCTCCAATTGCTGCAAGATCACTTGCATTTGAAATATTGAATTATGAGACTTTAAAAATGACAAGTCTGTAAAACAGATGACAGATAGACATATTTTAAAAGGGTTAGTTGACAACAACAAACATCTAAATACTAAAACAGTATTCAACCACTGAGAATACCATCACCTACCTTTAACTGTTGAAGATACACTCTTAAATCAAAATTGCTTATTTCAAATCATCTGGTAGTTTGAATTGAAATAATATCAGAATTTGAATGACCACTAACATTTTAAAACAAAAAACTGATTGTATGCCTGTCATTATCCTTTAGCTACTGGTGGTCACACCTTCCACTAATCTGCACTATGTTACTATTTAAATTGGGACATGAAACCGTCAACTTTAAAATATAAATCATGATGTCACGAGTGAATTAGAATAGTTAACTGACAAAGAAAAGAAATGAAAATTCATTGCATTCTCTTACAATCAAAATTGAGTCAGATCAAGTTTGCCTCAAAATGTTCTTGTTTCTTCACGTATTCATTGTCATTATTCAAAGTAGAATGGCTATTTTGACTGGGCCTCAAGCTAGATAATAAGCAAAGGCAAAATATTCAACACTGCTAACATCATCTTGATGCCCACCATTGACCAGAACTTGAATTGGTCCAGTCATATCAACATTGTGGTTAGTATTGAGCAGGAGAGAGATTGGATACTCTGGCTTACCTGATCCCCAAACCCTAACAATCACTAACATTTCTCAATTCAGATGAATGATGGAATTAACATTACTTGTTTGACAGGAAGAATTTTTACACCATTCAGGACAAAGATTGTATATGATCTATGATGCTTAAATCGGTTTCCACCATGCCATTATGGTGCTAAGGTTACAGGAGTTTTGATGCACATCAATATGCATATTGCACTGTAACAATACACAAGCTCACTGCAACAGTATTTTCATTCACTGGGGTCTCTTCCACTAAGAAGTGCAAATATCAAAATCATGTACCTTTACATAGAGGCATACTGGTACTTCTTGACCATCATCTAAGAAATTTCTACTGAATATTATTGTAGGAGCAGCATCCCTGCAAAGATTGCAATGGTTCAAACAGAAGGACCATCATCATCTTTCTCGGGCTATTCAAATGGATATTCAGTTGATGTAGATATGTCAACATCCCAAACATAAATATGAAATGATGTTTTACCCTGTAGCAAAAGTATTAATAACAGAAATGGTTATTAACCTTATTGGAATTCAGAGGATTTGCTGTGAACAATAAGGCTGCCAATCACTACAAAGTAATTAATAGCATCTCCTAATATTCTATGGGAACGTTAAGGAACATCATGAGGTGCCATTGAAATCCATATGCCCATTTTCCTTTTTTTTAAAATTTTTGTGTGATTTTTTCTTTCTTTTTTTTAAAACCCCCACACTACCTCCTAACTGCAGTAGTGCTTATTTTTTCCCCAGCACCCATGTTGTGTGTGTGTAGGTGTGAGACACAGTAAGAGACACAAGGTGCACGAATCTTTATTCAGTTTCCACTATACTGAATAAACAAAATAAAGAAATAAATCTCTTCAATTAATGAATTCCACTGTCTTGATTAAAAATAACTGCTTGGATTTTGTTTCACAGTACTCTCTTCTATTCTTAATAAGAAACATATTTCCCTGTTCAATTTCTGGAAATGCATACAACTAGAGTTATTTTTTTAAACTGCAGTCACTTTGGGTGAGTCACAATCCTAAACAACACAGGATGTAGCATCTTCTGTGGTTTTTTGATTCTTTGAATCAATTTCAGAAATCCAGTAAATTGGAGCCAACTGTCTACTGGAAATAATATTGATTACCATAATTTTCTGAATAGCCCACAACCAAATCATTTGCCTTCCCACCACATATAATCACGTACTTAAGCTTCTGAAATACTGCAATCAAATTTGCACTTTGGTACATGTAGTGAGTAAACTTGACTAAGTTAAAGGATATGTACCCATCCTAGTTTGTCAGGCAGCTGATCCTCATGCTCATGCACAGTGCGTGATACTCAAGAACAGGGAATGAGCTGACAGTGTTTATCGATTTACAGTGTGATGTGCAGGCAAATTTCTCACAGCAATAAGCAGAGATCTTTCATATTAATGTTTTGAGTTGAAAATTACTAACTGGCTGTATGGAAGAGAAGAGAATATGTTAGATGACAGCCTTCAAACATAAGGCGATAGGAGTTGCTGAAATCCATTGTAACACAGCAGTAGCACAGGAAATCAATATTAAATGAGACAAACACTAGACTTAATAATAATTGTAGCAGTAATTTTTTGAATTTCTAAACATTTCTAAGAGTGTTTCATTACAGGTTTTATTTGTGCCTTAGAAACTGAAAGAACTTCAAACATTGTTAATAGAAATGCATTATTATTTAGTATACTGAAGAGAAGTACCTGACCAGCCACAAATAAAATCCCATTTTGATTTTGTGCATATGCACCCTAACCTCTAGACAGGCTTTTAGGGAAAAAGTGCACATTATATTCAGAAAATTACCAAATGTTAAAGACAATTATTCTCTGCTGTGTTTTCTAGTCTAACCAGTTTGCAGGTAGTGACTAGCCATCTTAGAATGTACCTATTTATAGTAATTAAAATATAATTTTAAAGGGATAAAGACAATTTACACACATTAGCAGCATAACATTGTGTAATATGATGGAGTGTTCTAATATGTGAAAACCTATCACGACTTGTAACACTAGCAGCTGCTCTTTAGAAGGCAGTTGTGTCATTGTTTGCTGCTAGTAAAGAAATTCAGTATTTGAACTAGATTTTGGATTGTGCCAGTGTGAATTCAAGGAATGGGAGCAGAAATATGTCTTAATGTACCTTAAATTGAGACACAGAAAGTGAAATGGACAGGAATGATGAATTTATTCTTGCATTTATGCATTCCATATAGTGCTTTTCATGCACTCAAGAGATCCCAAAGCACTCTCTAGCCTACAAAATATTTTTGAAGTGGAGCCACTGTTGTTATGTAAGGATATGAAGGGTCCACTTGTGGACAGCAATTTTCCAAATCCAGCTGTTGGATTAAGAGTCCATTAAACTATCTCATTTGCATTTACTTTGTCCTCCTTCTATAAGTGTCACATGATCATTAATGTCTACCCTAGAGGAAAGATAAATATTCGCTTATGTCAATTGAAACAGACCCTCTGACAGTACAGCACTCCTTCAAGGCTGCACACTAGTATCAGAATGATTGTGGGTTCAGGAGGACAAGGATGGTGCTTGAAATCACAACCTTTGGATTTAGAGGCAATTGCGATACCACTGAACCAAGATTAATTCACTTTACCCTCCAAAGAGGTGTCTCCAAGGAAATCTCAGCAATACTCAAGCTCTGCACTAACAAATGATGTATAAAGCCTATCTTGCACATCAATCGGGCTATCTTCATACATTAATGTGCATTTCTACTTCTAAGTTACTTCACAACATAAATATGAGGGAATATGTTGCCATTATCTCATTTCCACTCTAATTTGAAGATATCTATTGATAGCGAGCATTGCCCGAGACACATAAGCTATTAAATCTGGTGTGTATTACATGACTGTGTGTGTAATAGTCTTCAGACTGAGGTGACCTTGAATTCACAGAACCCCAAGTGTTAAATTGAGGTTGCAGCTGGAGCTTCTCATCAACTCCTTTGCTATTTCTAAGTTTTAAAATTTCCATTTTGTGCAGCACTAAAAGTTTGCAATTAGGCTGTAGGTAATCATTCGCTTAATGGGGCTGTCTTGTCCTTTGAGAATAGAGCACAAAAGTCAGAGCGTCAGCAGTCAGGGCATAATAGGAATAATGACAGCAGCACAGAACAAGAAATGCCTATGATTTGAAGCTTTTTAGTGCTTAGGTGATGACTGAAGTTACATTTAGCTAGTGAGTGCCAGAGATGTCAAGAGCACTGCAGACTCTTCTAGATATTAATGATTAGCCCTTGACACTTTTCAAACAGTGAAGAAAAGGTGGTTGAAAAGTGTCAAACATGCTGACCCTGAAATTCTACTGTTGACACCATTTCTCTGTGGCAACTGACAATCACCTGCTAGAGTTATGCCATGGGGTTTGTAGAACATCCACAGAATTTCACTGTGGAAAATAGTGAAAACTTTATAAATTTTTGTAAATTACATCCTTGGGTGATTTACACTTTCCTGAAATGGGAAATTGGCCGAGGTCTTTTCAGAGTTGCGTAGGTTGGAAGAGTCATAGAAAAGCATTTAAATTCTATACCAGTAGTCTCCATGCCTCAATGGTAAACTCTCAATCAGAACCAGGAATATTGCTTAAGAAATTGAAATGAAACGGATAAATTCTGGTATCAATACTTCGTTGTGGCGGTGACCATACCAAAGATTATTTACAGACTCATGAGTCTGACACCAGAATTCCTTAGAATGCAAACTTCAGACTCCTGGACAACCACTGAAAGGAGATTTCAAATGAACATTTATCATTGTTAAATGTGGAGAAATTATAGGGAAACAGCAAGTTGCAGTGCTCTCCCACATATGAGATGCAGGAAGTGACAGTCAGTTCCTTTCTGTTGAATTGATAAGTTGAAGCCAAAAGGTAAGAAAATATTTAAAGTAGAGACAAATAAACTGTGATCAGCAGATTATACATTTTTCAACATTTTGTAGCAACTTAATGCATGTTCAAAACGTGAACAGCCCTCAAGCTGTGATTGATTCCAAACAAGTCCCTAGTAGTTCAGTCAAATTAGTACAGTTTTATGCATTGCTACATGTTCTGCTTTCTGCTGCAGGGATGTGCCAGTATTTGTAGCAGTTTGATGTAGAAATGCATAATGCACTCTGGAAAGGGAGCCTGACAGTAGGTTTAAAAGAAAGTATTTAATATCTTGGATAACATTTTGATCATTATCCATTTTTGTTTGACAATATATAATTATTACTAAGCATGTGTTCTTGTATAGATCACAGTGCTCTCTCAAACATGGTACATAGCTGCCTATTCAATTCGGATCATGTGTCAATCTTCATGAATTGTTTCTGTAATGGAAATGTAACTGAGGAAATAACAATAGAAAGACACTTCCAACAGTAAGATGACTGATTTGCTCTATTTCATCTGACATCACAATGCTGTCATCCAAGGGCTGACACACTCAAATCTTTTTGCAACATACCATCCTGACATGAACTGTGACTGTTTTCATTTTTTAACCTACAATTATGAATTTGGTGAGCTGCATCTTTTTAATACAATTTCTTGGAGGTAATCAAACAACTGACATTTACTTAGCATTTTAAATATCGAAAAAAACCTCCTGTGGTGCAGTTAGACAAGAACAGATGCTAATTGTAGGAGATGTGACTAGGGAGGTGGGTTTTAAGGAGGGAGAAGAGGAATAGAGAAAGGTGAGAGGCTTGGAAAAGGAATTTTAGAGTATGGAGTTGAAGAAAAATCAAAGAGTAAAGAGAACGGTGAATCAGATAAGTCAGTATCAGAGAAATGAAGCAGGTGAGGAGAATTTCAGGGCAAGAAAATGTTAGAGAAAGAGGAACTAGTGTGAGGATGAGAAGTTAGGTTTGAGACTTTCAGAGTCAACATGGTCAATAAAGACAGGAGTGATAATAAAGTGGAATTGGATGAAAGATAGAAAATAGAGAGCAGAGTTTTTAAACTGGAGTTTATTGATTGTGGAGAACATTGAAAAAATTGAATATGAAGGCTACAAAGTAGGGATGTGAATTTAAGTAGATAGACAATGTTACAGAAGTGTAAGCAGGTCATCCTTTGTTGGGGAAGAT
The DNA here is from genome assembly GCF_047496795.1 of Chiloscyllium punctatum. Taxonomy (NCBI): domain Eukaryota; kingdom Metazoa; phylum Chordata; class Chondrichthyes; order Orectolobiformes; family Hemiscylliidae; genus Chiloscyllium; species Chiloscyllium punctatum. The sequence continues at coordinate 46,298,068 of NC_092775.1, read as the reverse complement.
GCATGTATGGAAACCTCCACTTTTTGATTGAAGAGGAGTGGGAATATAGGAATAGGAAGAGGCTGAAGACTGATGGTAACTGGGCAGGGAGTAAAGTATCGTGATTAGAGGCACGCAGTTTGAATTTATGGCAGGGCAGACTCAAACTGGACAACGAAGGAATGGCATTGCAGCATGAGAGTATGTTCATTCTTCCTTATTCTTTCATAGAAATGAACATTTGTGACTAGGTCCGGACACATTTATTGTTCATCCCTAATTGCCTTCAAGGTGCTGGTTATGGGCTAACTTTTTGAGTTGTTGCGTCCATGTGGTGTAGGTATACCCACAGTGTTGTTGACTAGCAATTCCCATACGGACAGTTGTAGTGAGGATGGGGAGAACAAGGCACAAAAATGCACTGCCACAGTTAGTCACAGAATAAGACATTTGGGAGTTTAATTAGAACCATGTCAGTGTTATGCCTGGGATGGAAACCTGACTGAAGACATGTAAACATGAAGAGACAGCCATGGGTTAGGAAAATAACATGTTTGAAGCAGTAATTTGCAGAAGAAAGGTGATTTAGAAAGTAATGGGGACAATAACTAGTGAAAGGGAGTCATTTACAATGTCAGGTACCATTGGGATGGCAATAAGAAGTTGGTGGTCAGTAGATTTGTGGAACTCGATAGAAGGTGAACTCAAAAGGGAAAAAGAAAGAAAGAAACTGGACAAAAATGCAAGATCATCATGAAGGCAATAGAGAATTTCAGGGAGATTCATTTTCATGATAAGCAGAACTTCAGAAGCGACAAAGATAACCGATCATCTTGCTTTTAACGAGAAATAATCTTATGAACTCTTCCGTCTTGTTGTTAGAAATTAAGATGGAAGATCTGTTGTGGAAATTAGGAACATGCAAGTATAAAACTGTTCTTGCACAGTTCTTTTGAGTTGCAAGACAAAGGTTGATTGTTGAGGAGGATGGCATGATCAACTTGATAAAAGATTGATAATATACCTGGTCAGCCGCTGTCATGAAGAATAACATTTATGATTTTAATTGAATTGATAGGTTGAAAACCAGACTAGTTGAATAGAATGTTCCAACTTCAATACAGGCTAAAGGCAGGACTATTAGCTGGGCAGGAAGTGAAGAATAGGAAATGCTATGGCTCTTTAACTGAGCCATGGCATTTGTGTGCCATCTCTGGATTCCCCAACTAATGAATTGTGGGCAAGTTGCACATTGTTTCTGTTAAAGGAATGATGTATTATTAGGATAATATAACACAGGTTAACACAGTTTCACTAGCATCTTTATTCTAGTACCCACACAATTTTCCTCTTGTCTGGCAATAATCCCAACACCCCTCAAGCAGCTTGTGGAGGAGAGATGAGAATGGAATTGGGAAGTGGGCACATATATGCTACAGAGCAATGGAACAGAGGGTGAATAGAAGGCCAGGTCAAAGCATGGAGATGAAGGATGGTGGTGACATTGAAAAGGAGAGGGACAATACCCAAGTGAACAACTGACCATGGTGTAAGGGAAGCAAGCGTGGGCATGAAATTGAAGTAGGAGGAAATGGATTTAATGAGCAAGATGTGCTTGGAGAAAAGTTGCAAAGGGATGGTGATCCAAGCTAGTTTGGCTGATAGCAGGAAGAGAGAGGTAAGAAACATTATAGGCAACTATGCAAATGGTCTTTATCTCAAAGACAGAAAAATACATGAACTTCCATTTTGGTATTAGAGGGGAGATATAGTTCATACTGAGCTAAAATGTAAGGAAGAAGGTAGATACACAAAAACAGCATTAAATATTCTTATCTGCTAGACAGATCCAAGACTAACAGGTTCCTTTGGCTGGTGTGTAAAGTGTGGTACATCTGCCAGGATAGATCAGATATGTGTTGATTGAAACAATGGTGTGATTGATTAGTGATAAAACCTTGATTGAGGGAAACTTCAAGTGCTGTTGAGATTGAGGGAGCTAAGTGTATGGCTGGGGAAAAGAAAAATCAAAAAAGGAATAGATTGAACAACGACAAGAGAATTTAATCAGAGTATAGGGTGCAGGGGGCTGTTGAGGTAAAGGTTGCAATCACCAATGATGAATTTTCAGTCAGTGTAGAAACTCAACAGAGAGAAGGAAAAAAGTTTTTAAGGCAAGAAAGTAAATTCTGGGCTTAAGAAGCATCAAAGATTTAACAAAAGGAGCACGAATAGTGATGCAGCAAGGCAGTATATAGATAAATCTTGTTTTCAATAAGTCTGTTGAATAATTGAGCTGGGTTTAAATTTTCAAGAGTTCATATTCCCATTTCATTATTTGTACATGGTCATGAAATCCAGAAACTCAACCAATTTGTAAGGGCTGCATCTATTATATCCTGGATTCAAGCCAACTCAGACACAACATTTTCAGGATTTCTGTACATGAGAGATAAACTCAAATTAAATAATTTTAAAACTGCACTAACAAAAAACCTTCTGAACTCAAATGTGATGCATTCATTTTGTTGCATAACTGCTTTGTTCAGGTCAACAGTTCACTGGAAAGGGGAGTCAAAGAATGAGAAGCTGGACCTAATGAATGGATGAAGCTCAAAGGCGGATGTGGACAAGTGAGACAGAATCTGAACTGCTCTTGCGCCCCAACCTGCAACATGATTCATCTGTAGCCTGAGGCAAATTTATCTTGAGTCCACTCTGCTCCAACTTTGCCTTTTGGACATTTTACTTGACAGCCTTCCTCCAGATACAAATAATGGGTCTAGAAATTGCTGAACTTCTGAAGATAACAGCACTTTCAAACCATTTAAAGCTTTACTACTTTCTCTACTACTAAAATATTCCTTCAACAGAACACTACCTTTAGCAAACGGGACTTTTAAACAATGGTTGCTTTGCTATAATAGAAGAGATTTTCCATATTATAATGGGAATTTTAACACTCGTCATCAGGACAAAGTTATGAGTACCCATGGGATTCACTGTACATTTTCTCCATCACTTTTGCAGACTGTAATTCAAGTCTCCTCTCCTAAGCAGGCAAGGACATCTGCTGGACTAGTTCTTTAAACGCATATACACCTCCAGATCCCACAGGGAACATTCAAGCCTACCTTTTCCCAGACATCTCTCTGCAATGACTAATTCAAGTGCCTACACAGTGCCTTTGGTTCCTTAAGCACAGATGGTTTTTAACAAGGAAATTTGACCTGATTCAGGAGCCACAGATCTGCAAAGGTCATATTATGCCAAAGGAACTTAACTGAATTATTTCAGGAAGTTACTAATATAGAACCCAGAGTTACATGATCCCATGACTGGTGGGTCAGATCAAAACTCTTTGGTTCTGCCACATAGAATTGTGAACAGTAGCAGATAATTAAACAACAAAGCTGAGGGAGAGGCTCTGCAAACATCCTCAGCTTTTGTAAAGCCTGCAGGTCAGTGCCAATGACAAGGCCGACACATTTGGAACCTATTTAGTCAAAAGTGCCAAATGGTTGACCAATCCTAAATTCTTTCTGAGATCCTCACCATCATAGATATAAGTCTTTGACCTGTTTAATTCCTTCAGATGATATCTAAACACAGCTGAAGGCATTCATACAGCAAATGACCTGAACCATGGCAAAATCTCAGGAATAATACTGAAGAGGTTGGCTGTAGAACTAGCCATACCCCTAGATGAGCGATTCCAGTACAACTATAATGCTGGAATCTGTCCAATAAGGCAAACTTTAAAGAAAAATCTCTGAAGGGGTTTGAAAATCATTTGCATGGCTGACATTTAATGCTCATCATCCATCCTAGTTATTACGCTAGCCAATGATGGTGTTATAGTTGTACTGGAACAGTTAGTTCTGGAGCATAAGACTTTAGTACTTTTGCCCAAGTACATGCTGACCACAAAAAAAAGGACAAAACTGGCCATTTTTCCCCTGACAGTATACCCTCAAATACCAGCAAATGATAGAAGATGCTCATCAACAGTGATACCAAATGACATTCAGTTAGTAATAAGCTGCCCATCGTGTTTAGTTTGGGGTTCAGCAAACCTGATCTCAATCTGAACAAAAGAAACAGTTCAAAATTGAAGTCAATGGATATTAGGGGAAAACATTCCACTGGTTACAGTCATACCAATCACAAAGCATGACGGCTGTGGTTGCTGGAGGTCAATCATCTCAAGTTTGGGACATCACTGCAGGTTTTTTTTAGAGTAGTGTCCTAAGGCATAAGAATGTTCAGCTGCATCAATGAGACATTTCCCCATCAAGGACTGAAGTCAAAGTCATTCATTGACGACTGTAATGTTCAATGGAGCAATCATTTCTGATCTGATAAGTAGTCAGTAACATGTAAGACTTCAAGAAAGCCAGATGGTAACGGATAGTGTAGTGGCGAAGGTTCTGGGAAGTTGAAATATCTGAATATCACTCAGATCAGGTGGACTAATTGCAGAGTTCTAAGGAAGATAGCTGAGGAAATTATAGAGGCATTGTTGGTGATCTTTCAGAAATCACTGGGGTCAGTAAGGGTCCCAGAGAACTAGAAAATGTCTAATATTGCATCCCTGTTTCAGCATGGAGGTAGAAGACAGGAAACTCTCGGCCAGTTAGCCTGACCTCAGTTGTTGGTAAGATTTCACAGTTCATTATTAAGGATGACTTTACAGAGTACTTGTAAGCACATGGTAAAATAAGGCTGAGTCAGCACGGCTTCAAGGGGAGGAGGAGAAAGCGGGGACTGCAGACGTGGAGAGCCAGAGTCGAAAGGTGTGGTGCTGGAAAAGCACAGCAGCCCAGGCAGTGTCCAAGGAGCAGGAGAGTTGACGTTTCAGGCATAAGCCCTTCATCAGGAATTGCTGATGAAGGGCTTATGCTCAAAACATTGACCCTCCTGCTCCTCGGACACTGCCTGATCTATTGCACTTTTACAGCACCACACCTTTTGACTTCATCAAGGGGACGTCATGTCTGACAAATCTGTTAGAATTCTTTGAGGATGTAATGAGCAAGTTAGACAAAGGGGAGCCAGTGTATGTGATCTATTTGGATTTCCAGAAGGCCTTTGACAAGGTGTTACACAGGAGCCTACTAAATAAGACAAGAGCCCATGCTGTTAGGGGGTAAGGTGTTGGCACGGATAGCTGACTGGCAGAAGGCAGAGAGTAGGGATAAAGGGGTCTTTTCCAGGATGGAAACCTGTGACTAGTGGAGTTCTGCAGGTGTCAGTTTTGGGACCAAAACTATTCATGTTACATATTAACGATCTGGATGAAGGAACTGAAGACATTGTTGCTAAATTTGCAAATGACACAAAGTCAGGTGGAGGGCCAAGTTGTGTTGAGGAAGCGGGAAGGCTAGGACAGTGGACAAAAATGGCAGACAGAATACAGTGTTTGAAATTTTGAAGTTATGCATTGTGGTAGGAAATTTGGAAGCGTAGACTATTTTCTAAACAGGGAAAGGTTCAAATATCTGAAGCACAAAGGGATTTGGGAGTCCTAGTTCAGGATTCTTTTAAGGTTAACATGCAGGTTTAGTTGGCAAGGCAAATGTAATATTAGTATTCATTTCAAGTGGGTTAGAATACAAGAGCAGAGATGTACTTCTGAGGCTGTATGAAGCTCTGGTCAGACCCCATTTGAAATACTGTGAACAGTTTTGGGCACTGTATCTAGGAAGGATGTGCTTGCCTTGGAGGGAGACCTGAGGAGGTTTACAAGAATTATCTTGGGAATGAAAGTTTTGTTACTTGAGGAGCAGTTGAAGACTCTGGATATGTAGAGAATCTGAGTGAAACTTACAGAATACATGGAGACAGTGCAAGCTAACATTGAGTTTGGATGACTTCAGCTCTGAGGAAAAGTCATCTAGGCTCCAAACATTAGTTTGCTGTCCCTTCATGGGCGCTGCCTGATCTCCAGCATTTGTTGTTTTTAGGAACGGTGATAGTTTGGTATCTAGTGAAGCTGTAGGCTGTTCCTTTAAGTCTGCCTTCAAAGTTTGGACTGCTCTTTCTGCCAGACCATCGGATGATTTATGGTATGGAGCTATCCTTATATGGCAAACATCATTCAACTTTAGGAAATACTCAAATTCCCTGCTTGTAAAGCATGGCTTGTTATCTGTGAGCAACACTTCTGGGACTCTGTAGTGCAGAAGATGCTTGCGGCTTTTCTATCATCCCTGTGTCTGACAAATGAATTCGACACATGTCCAGCCATTGAGTGGGTGTCCAAAATGACCAAGAACATTGAGCCCATGAAAGGGCCTGAGTAGTTAATGTGCAACTAAGTCCAGGGTTTATCCAGCCCTCTCCAGGAATTTGGGGGAAGCTGCTGGTGGCAATTTCCAACTTTGTTATCTCACCAACATCTTTAATTTGGATACGCCTGATGGAGCTCAGTCAGTATCTGGGGGCAATCACTCTTGCTCCACATAATATACCACCCTCTACTGTGACCTGAACTTCCAAAAGGTTCCCAATTCTGGTTATAATGGTAGTTTGGTGTTGCCCATCATCAAAGCAATTCCAGTTTTGCCAGGACTGGGTCTTTCTGCATCCAAAGTCTGGTATTGTTTAGAAAATGTAAAGCCATTACAAATTTCTTCCAGTGGTGGTACCACTGGTGGTATATCTGCCAGTGGGGAGGTAGCTTAATGCATTCACACTTGCTTTTTGGCCTCCTAGACAATGTTCCAACTTGCAATTAAATGCAATTAGTATTACAGCCCAATACTGAATTCAGCCTTGTCCTCTAAATAAATCTAGTAGGGGTTTTGGTCAATTATTATTACAAATTTATATCCTTAAAAAGGTATTGGTGGAATTTCCTGACTCCAAATATGACTGCCAAACCTTCCCCCTCTGTCTGGGTATACTTACGTCCTGCCTTAGCCAAATTCCTGAATGCTATTGGGTGTTCCTCTCTACTGGGCCACTTATGAGCTAATATTAACCAATGCCATACGGGAGGCATCACAAGTCAATACCAGATCTCTTTTGATCACAGTGTACCAACACCTTAGAGGATGATAGCTGTTTCTCAACTTTCTTCAAGGATTGGCTACACAGCCATTTTCAAGGCTGGTCCTTCTTTAAGAATTAATGCAAACATGCCAAGATGGAGGCAAAGTTATGTATGAATTTTCCATTGTAGTTTACCAGCCCAAGGAAAGACCTAAGCTCTAGTCCAAACATGGAAGCTGGAGGACTTTTGATTGCCCTCACTTTACCTTCCACCGTGTGTAACCTAGTCCTGATGACTCTGTAGCCCAAGGTGGTCACTTGGTGTGCCGACAACACACATTTGTCTCTTCTAAGATGCATATCTGCCTAAAATGCTCCCTATTAGTCTTCCCTGTTATTAGTATGTCAACTAGCTAAATTATCACCTTGTTCTAATGGAGGTCAATACTGGCAAGGCTGCTTCAGTAATCACAGAGACAGAGACAGTCTTTAAGAAATTTCGCTCTGGACGCCAACCCTGAAGTTTGCATAAGATCTCAGCTAGACGGAGAACCTATACCTATAAATGGCAAAATTTCTTAAAGACTGTCTCTGTGATTACTGAAGCAGCATAACCAGTATTGACCTCCATTAGGACCAGGTGATCATTTAACTTGATTGGTTCTGAATTTTAAATGTTCTTCATCTTTGATTGAAAAATTGCACAGGCTGATGATACCCCAAATGGCAGTCTTGTATATTGGTACAAACCCTTATGGGTATTAGCTGTACCATACTTCCGGGAATCCTTATCTAACTGCAATTGTAAGTACACATGGCTGTTGTCCAGCTTCATGAAGGACTGTCCCCTGCCAAGTTTGTATACAAATCTTGTATGCGAGGGATTGGGTATTAATCCAACTGGGAAAAATGGTTTCCCATTTATTTAAAATTCTCAAAGTCAACTGACTTATCAGGCTTCACAATTAACATGTCTGATGCTGCTCAGTTCACAAACTAGACTGGTTTGATGATTCCTTCACTTTCCGGTCTTCTGACTTGTGCCTCTACTTTTGCCTGGAAAGCAAATGGCACTAGGCTGGCTTTGCAGAATCATGGAATAGATTCCTGGTTAACATGCAAGGTGGCCTTGGCTCCTTTGTTGCCTTTAGACCTTCCTGAGAAACCTCCAGATATTTAATTAGGACTTCAATCAGGCAACCATTTTCTAATCAAAAATGTTGAGACAATCTTAATGAATCCTTCTCAACCAATTTCACCCTATCAAGATCAGGCCCAAGCATATTTAATACAATCAGCTGAATCAGCTGCCTCTCAGGAGAGACCGGAAATGAAGTTTCAGCTTTAATCTGTAAAGGTTCCCTGGTATAGGTTCTCTGTCTAGCTGAGATCTTATGCAAACTTCAGGGTTGGTGTCCAAAGCGAAGTTTCTTAAAGACTATCTGTGTGATTACTGAAGCAGCCTCACCAATATTGACCTCCATTAGAACCAGGTGATCATTTAACCAAATGTTTATTCTGATTGGTTCTGAATTTAATATTCCTAAGCAATTTAACTGTTCCAAACCAAATGGAAATGGACTTTCCAGGGTGTGCACTCTCCTGGATACTGGCCTGTGAGTTGCCTTATTGAATTTAGGTCTACTGAGACTCTTTAGGTCTAGTCTTAAGTCCACATACCAGTAGCAACTACAGTGGCTTGCTGTCCAGAGCCTAAAGAAAATTTTGATCATTTGGCCGAGGCTTAGCTTTATCTTTGGGCCAGTCCACAGGAAAACCCTGAGTCCCTCTGTTCAGGATATGTCCTGAGTGAGGCCAAGCAATTGCCTTCACTCAAGTGATGTTCACCAAGCTCAGTCAGACTGGTGACTGTGTCCACTCACATGTTCCAAGTGCTGCAGTTTCCAATGATAAAGTCAGTTGTAGTGCTGGTTTGAAGTCCAGTTGGGCTTCAGCTAATAGCTGCGTTTGCATGGTTACATCATTAATCCCACATTCCAAACTGTCAGCATTTCTTTAAGGGTTAAACCAAAGTCACAAGCCTCTGCCACTCAACTTAACCTCAACAAAAATCCTGATATGGACCCTATGGTTCTCAAATTGCTGAGTAAAACTGATAGCATCTCAGAATCAGAGGTGGCTTGGGGTCATAACATTCCTTAAGTAAATCTGTCAACTCTTGAAAGGTTTTAGTTTCTGGTGTTTCAGGGAAAGTTACACTCCTAGTAACTGAAAATGCTGCAGTTCCACAAGCTGTCAGGAGAATTACTTATTGCTTTTCATCTGCCCCCAAGCTCATTTGCCCAGAAAAAAATGACACTTTTTTTCCACATCCTGGGCCCAGTCTTCGATGGCAGGATCGAATGGGCCAAATTTCCCAAATACTAGCATGTTGCAGAATTGCTTGCCCCAACTCAAAGATGACAGTTGTGGGTGAATTTCTTCAGGAACATGCTTTCCCTCATCACCACTGAAGTAATTCCACAGAGGCCAGTATCCTGTCACCAAGTCACCCTTTATTAACATGTAGACTGTCCTTGACACTGACCCAGCTTTCTCAAGAGTGATCAGAACCTCTGACACTCCTGTTTATATCTGGCAGCCAGGGTTTCCTGATTGGATCAGGTTAACAGCCCCAGTCAGGCATACTCTATGAGGTCCTGGCTGACCTCATTACAATCTCTACATAAATGCGTTGTAGTACAGAACATAAATACTGATAGGAGGAGATTAAAAGGTGAATTTCTTTTGTCTTGCACTCACCAGAACTAGCACGCGAGAACCATACTTGAACCAGACTTTTGTATGGAATGACAAGAGTAGCAGTATGTTAGGCCATAAATTGACTTGAGGGAACTAGAACAGTTAACAGTCTACAGAAAGTCTACATTCACCAGTCAATATCCACATTGGGATTCCTACAGTCCAATGTACCACATTATCAACAAGATCTTTCTAACTGACAACCTCATGAAAAGGAAAATTAGTCATCTCATCACTGTCCCAGTTTGATGCTGAGACAGGGCATATCATGGGAGATAATGGATACCCTGATCAAATCATTACTCACCATTAATTGCTAAAACATTTGAAAGGACCCATGTCCTTTTGATGTAGCTTTTGAGCCTGAGTGGTGCCCTGTCTACCTCAGATTACCTTGGAAGATAGTCACAAATCTGAACAACAGGTAACGCAGCTGTCTCACATTGCTACTAAGGAGTAAACTTATGAGTGGTTTTCCCCAATAACAGGATGCTGCTGCCAAGCCAAATATACAATTGGCCTACCATCCAAATGAATAATGTGATAAGTGTTCCACTGTTGGTGTATATCAGGTACGTAGGCTGTATGTCCCATTGACTGGCGGACTATATTAAACAACATATTCCATTTGACTGTTTAGAACTGCCAGCTTGCTATTCCTAACTCAACCAGTCTTTACAAGCCTCAGAGAATTATATCCATCATTAGATGTGATTCTGCTATTGCAAATCACTGATTAAATAATCCCGATTATGCAAAGAGTTACACCCGAAGCCAACTTAAAAATCAGATTCCCCACAGTGTGATACATAAAACAGGATCCGGAGTGTTTATGTATTCAGCTTCAAGCATGTGTAAATGTAGAAACAGGAAACGTCCAAACATTGCACCTTTCTCAAAAAGTATTGGGTCATGGTGACAGCCAAGGTCTGCCGCATCCTAATAGAGAAGCCCTGACCAATCAGAATTGAACTGCCCTGGCCTGAGAATGAAAACCAATGGTTAACTGTACTTGCGACATCTCCTTGTCAATTATGGTGCAACCTACCAGCATCATTCTTTATAAAATGATGCCTCTGATTTTAAGAGTGGCTTTTGTGTTCTAGTTCTGATGAATGCAGACAAAAAGTATCAACTCCTAGTCTCTTTTCAGCAATGTTTAAAACCAGAGTATAGTTTATATGATGAAAAACTCACAATAGAGAACATCTGAAGAAATTTATAGATGCATGTACATAGACCATTAAAAGTTAGTAGAGGTAGAAAGTTACAAAGCATAGTTGAATTCTGAAACGGAGGCTTGAATATGAAGGAAAGGAAGTTTTGTTATTGTGAGACAACATCCTATGTAGGACACATCTGGTGTGCTGTCTGCAGTTCTGGACATTCAATCACAGCAAGGATATGAATCTGTGCTGCACTGGAATGTTTCCAGGGCTCCAAGATGATGTAAACTATGTTTGGATTTCCTGAAATCATCTGGAATAGAAGGTCATTTGATAATTTGGTTAGGGCTTTAGGATTTTGAAAAGGAATTGACACACTGAGATAGACAGAGAGAGAGAGAGACATTTCTGGTGATGAGAGATTTAAGACAAGAGTGTACAACCTTAAAGTTAGAATCAGGCCTTTCAGGAGAGATGCCAGAAACTATTTTTTGATGCAAAAGCTGGAAGAAATGTGGATCGCCCTCTCTTCCAAAATAGCAGTAGGCACTATTGCAATTTATTTTACATCAGGAAGATTGACAAGTTTTGCTATGAAAGAGTAGAAAAGGACATGGAACCAAGACAGTTGGATGATACAGATTAGTTATGATCTCACTGAATAGCAAGACAGGCTTGAGGAGCGAGTAACCTACTCCTGTTCCTATATTCCCCCCCTGTTGCACTTATTCACAATTGCCATCTATTACTTTCTAATGGTTCTTGAGCAGAAAACTGATTGAGGTATACCAGGTGACATCTCGGGCTCCAAAATCTCTGGGCTCTCATGTTACTGAGGTGAGGACCTTCTGCCACTTTGGTCCATGTCTGCCTGTTTTTGATTTAGAGTTAAACACTGGGCTTATGTTTTGCATGTTTCACCACTTACGAACTTATTACACCATTCGTTGCTGTTTCGTTGGAAAAAAATTACTTATACATCAATATGCTAAAATACCTTATGAAACATTCACAGCAACTGAAGTTGAAATAGGATGGCTGCAAGCACTTATCATTCATAATTTAAGTTGAACATATTTATAGATGAAATAAGTCTGTTATATGAATACAGTTTAAAATAACATTTTAAAAATCCTTGGCCTAACTGCTATTGTAAGAACATGAGTGACTTGGACTGCACCGTCTGAGGAATCTAGCAAAATGTCTCTTATGCAAGACAATTAGTCTTATGGGAAAATTAATCAATATGCAAGATGCTGTTTAAGATGTTAGCATTTTGAAATATTTGAAGGGTAGATTATTACAATAGAAAATCTGGGACAAGTTAACCAGAAAGTGATTTTGCAGCACATTGTACAAAAAGAAAGATACTGTGTTATATCTATGTTAACAGGCTTAAAGTTGCAAAACCATTTTTAGACTTCTGCACTCAAGGAAGTTCACAGATGATTCTCCTGTCAAGCATGGTGAAGTAACTTTCATGTATTGCATTAAGGATGCAATTTGCAGCAGATGGTTAACTGGCAGTTTGAGAAGAGCATGTGAAGTGTTCATAATTCTGTTTGATGTCTGCTGTGCATTGGAGTGAAGATGATAACACGTTTATTCATAGCATTGTCAATTTTAGAATCAGAAATACCTATTAATATAACGGTATTTGGTAGTGCTTTTGCCTGTTATAGCCTCACCATTTATCTTATACAGTGGTATATTTACAAAAATTTGCAATTGTAAAGTACATTTAATAAGGGAGACAATTGTGTGGTGGACTACCACTGGACTAGTAATCTAGAATTCAAGGTTATTGATTTTGGAATGGAGGTTCAAATCCCACCGCAGCAGTTGCTGAAATGTGAATTCAATAAAAATCAGGAATTAAAGGGTAGTTTAATGGTAACTGTGTAACCATTGTCGATTGTGATAAAAACCCCATCTGTTTCACTAATGCTCATTAGGGAAGCAAATCTGCCATCCTTACCTAGTTTGTCCCCTCCATGTGACTCTAGACTCACAACAATGTAGATGGACTCTTAACTGCTCACTGGACAATTATGGATGGGTAATAAATGCTGCTAGCTAGCAAGTTCCCACATCCCATGAAAACATGAAAAGTTACAGTGCAGGCAGGAACGTGGGTTTGAGGTTACAATCAGATCAACCATTAACTTATTAGAGAGTGAAGCAGGCTTGAGGGGCTGAATGGCCGTTGCTAATTTGCACATTCATAGACAAGGTAGGTTGACCCATGCCTCAAAGATGGAATTCCAGAATGCAAGGTCTAGGCAAGTATATTAAGGTTGCCAATAGTGCATAGAATAAAGGTTGGTGATATGTACTATCGAGAGGAATGCAGTGTTTGGAGTTCTAGTTAACAAGGAGTTAAAAGTTGGGAGAGGCAGAGACATGAAATTAATTAAATAGGGAATTTTGAATTGAACGGATTTGGACACTGGAAACTAATACAGATCAGAGAGGTGTGGTGGATGAACAAGACTAGGTGAATGAGCATAAGATCAAAGCAAAGGTTTCTTTTTATGTGTAATCACTTTTATTAATATTGCCTAAAAGATTTTAGTTGGAATCTAATTTTCTGAACAAGTGAATGGATGGTAAAATACTGCAAAATCAGAACAAATTGAAGGGACTGTTACAGCTGAAAGGTTGATTTAACCCCTTCAAGGTTATTCAGAGCACAAATAAGTCTTTTACAATAATTCACAAAGTCAAATCTACAGTTCCACTCAGTGCCTGTAATCATAGTGAACAGTTAATAAGTGGCAATAAGTCTATTATCAAATAGTAATGAGTCTATTTTCAAATACCAAGTTATATATTTACTGCATTCGATTATCTAACAAGTACTTGTTAGCAATTGGTGAAGTCACTGCAGAAGATAATTCCTACATTATTTGAGCAATGCAGCAAATGTATTGTTACTGGAATGTGTTCATGGCTTCAATGAACCATTCTCTCTTCCACTGGTTCACTGCCAGACTAAATTGTCTTGGTCTTTTGCATTGATATTAATTTTAAATACTATTACAATTGCTAATTATGTTGCAGTACATAGGTTTAGGAATAAGCAATGGGATTATTGCTGCTGATTTAAAAATGTCATGAACAAATTCAGGTTTACATCACAGATTATTACAAGTAGCCCTTACATTTTAGCACAAACCATAGCTTTAAAATGCACTGTTATCTTCCATGTTAGCAGAGCCAGGCTAGTTGCTTGCTGTATGGTTAAGTTGTGTAGTGCAAGAACATATTCCCATGTAATTATGGAGGTACAATGAAAATATTTCTGAAGTGCAGAAGTGTAATGGGTGAGTGTTTCGATTTAATAGATTTAATCCATAAATTATCGTAAATATGCACCCGAGTAAGTTTTTAATTTAAATATTTGAGATAAAGGATGTCTGTGCAGAGGTGGAACATCAGAGCTTTTGTGCTGATTTAATGATTCTGTTCAGACATAGCTTTAGTAGAGTATTTACTGGCCAGTATAGCCAGAATGCATAATGATGTGCTGGAATAATGTCGCTTTGAGCATTTCAGAAGTCAGAGTTTCAAATAATAAGATCGAATAATTAATTTCTTCAAAATACCATTTGGTGTTTTTAATAGTTAGACGTTGAATCAGGAATCTGAATTTTGATTAAGCATTAGCTTTGTTTTAAAACAGTGATTTGAATGCTTTACAGGAGGTCTTGTGGAGTGGGTAGAATCCCTGACACTGGGAGAGACGCTTCAGGTCTAATTCCCACTCCAGGTCTCAAGGAGAGGATAAGGCCAAGGAAGATATGTTCATATTGTGGCCAAACAGGCTGAGTATCACCTTGTAAGTGCATTCAACACACACCATGTGATACAAATAAATTGAAGCCGCTACCATCATTATCCATGACTCCAAGTTACATGCAGATGTTGCCACAGCAATTCAGATTCAAGGGGGATTGGTGGGTGGGGGTGGGGGGAGAGATTGGAAGACAGTGTGGCAGTTAGGGGAGCTGTTTGCTTTAGTTGTTGAACAAAATGTGTGTGTGTAGGTGCCAAAGTACTAATCCTTGTTTTCTCTGGGGTGAAGTAGCACCTGCCTTCTGCACTGGGTTCCACTAGTCTTCGGTCGAGAACTGAAGCAGAATCATAGAATGCTTTAAAAAGGTGACCAATTTCATTCACAATTTGACATTCTCAGAATGCCAGAATGGCTAGATGCTGTTCTTCCAAGTCAGAATGGTGTACAATTTGGAAGGGAACGTGGAAATGGTTGTGTTTCTACATAAACTACTGGGGAGGAAAGAGTCAAGATCTTGGTTTCACCTATTTTGGCTTTACTGATGTCTCAGTCAGATGGTTTTGGAGTTCTACACTAGATTTTGGAGGGATAAATATATTTGTACCCAGTCCCCTGACTTCCTAATAATTATATTTTACCAATACAGATTTCTAATTTGGTATCACACAATAAACTCTTTCCTATACATGTTCCACAATGGTGTATCCTCTACAGTAATGATGTGTCCCCTCTGACTTATCATTAGGTGGATACAAGACTAAACAAAAATAAAGGAGGATTGGTGGCAGCAAACTACCTCAGATACTTCTTACTCAGTATTATATTCTCCTAGAGGTTACAAATACCACAAGGTGCCACAGTGGTCATCTGGAAAATACCACAAAAGCCACACTTAAAAATGTGTGAAGTGAGTCAGTCAGCATTTCAAAAGGTAGACATCATAATTAATTTCAACCTGAAATGTTATTCTTTTCTTCAGTAGGTATTAATTGGAATCTCTGCATTGTTTTCATTTTGAAAGAGCAACATATTGTGCAGAAAAGTTTTCACCTTGAATTACAAAAAAAATCTGCACAAGTGATAGACTTTTGCAAAGCATCTTTTTTTTTGCAGAAGCAAGCAATTTTTGTGTCTGAATGCACAGTACAGCATCCCAGCATTCACCAGCTAATCCATTAAGGCAACGACACAGAGTGCATGTTAATGATGCACAAGAGGAAATATAATGGCTCTGTGCCCTCTCTGTCGAGTAAAATTGGTAGCTGTCAAATTCAACAAATTGGCTATCCTTTTCACACCTTTCAGCCAGTGCATCAGGGCCCTGTTCTAAAAGCCAAATGCTCACTTAGCAATGCTTTGGCTATTGACTTGGTTCACTGATTTTGCACTGAATTAAAACATTCACAGTGGAGAAAATTCAGCACCATTGGAGAGGCTGCACAATTACATAAGAACTACATTTTTCAATGTATGAGCACAACTGTGAAGTACAGATAATCTATTCTGTTCTTGGTCAATTTTGAGCTGTGCATGATGTGTGCAAGGAGTCACCAAGGATGGTCTAGGGCAACATTAATAGTACTTAAGGCTCTACAATCATCACTTCAAATGAATTTATGGGACGTATTGACCTCTGCCTTCATGAAACACATTATACTATGTCTCTGAGCAACAGAGAGACTATTTTCACCACTATTATAAAACAAGCATCTATCTTATTGAGTGACATAAAGCAACACATTTGAGTGTTTTATTGGACAATCACACATCTCACAGCAGTACTGAACACCAAGAACTTTTAATCAAAACAGTAGCTCTCCATTACTAGAAAATGGAAGTGTCTTTGATACTTCTAGTGTGGTACAGGTGACCATTTTTCTCCTTGGTGTTATGACAAAGTTCACACTCCAGCTATAGAAACACATTAAAATTTATAGATCCATACTTATTAACTTGACAAATGATACTTTATATTTCTGCATTGAATTGTGTATGAACTACAATATAAAAAAACTCACTGGTGTGAACAACTAAGCACACAGATGATTTCAAATTAAACCATGGCATACGAAACAACAAAGATCATGCATTTATATTTTCCCTTTTCACAGCCCTGGGACATCCCAAGCTATATCAGAGGTAATGAAGGGTTTGTGAAGTTTAGCCACTGCTGCAATGTAGGAAACAGCAACAAATTTGTGCACAGCAAGTTCCATAAAGAGCAAGAATATAATGAACAGAAAATCTTATGTTAATTAACCAGATAAGTGGTTTCAGAGTTGTGGGTGGCCCAAAATTAGATGTCATAAATATAAGGTAGTTACTAATAATTCCAGTAAGGATCTCAGCAAAAGTTATTTTTGACTCCGAGGTTGGTGAGAATGTGAAACGTGCTATGACATGGAATGGCTGAGGCTACTAATAAAGGTATACTGTATGGAAAGCTAGATCAGTATAAGGTGGAGAGAAAAAATGTTGATAGGTTGAGACGAAGGTAGGGGAGAAACTCTGTGGGGAATATCGGTACATTTGTGGTTCAAAGACAGGCATAATTTGAATTTAAGGTGATGTTGGTTGGAGGATAACTACTAAGGGTTGGTTAGCTCAGTTATCTGGACAGCTGATTTGTGATGCAATGAGGCCAACAGTGTGGGTTCATTTCCTGCACTGGCTGAGGTCACTCTGACCATTCCTTTCACCATGAAGACCCTGCTTTCGCAACTTCATGTGAGGTGTGGTTACCTTCAGCTTAAACTCACTGTTGTTACTCTCTCTCCCTCTCTCTAGAGCTGCTCATTAGCCAGAAAACAATGGAGAATTCTTCTGCTGTTCTTCAAATAATACTGTGGGATTGTTTACATTGACTGGAGAGTGCAGACTTGGTTGAATGTCTCGCCCTGACAGTCAGCATCTCCAATGATGTGATTCTCACTTCAATACCAGGCTGAAGTATCATCTTTGATTATGTGCTTAATTCTCTGCAGTGACTTGAACTCCAGGATATCTATGGGCTGAAAGGCGAGAGTGCTATCATTGAGCCAACTCAAAAGATTTAGACTAAGCATCTGAAATTTGAGATTTTGTCTGAAGTCTTTCTTCCTGCTATTTTATTTAAAATGTTGATTTTTTGAAATATCACTAAAAATGGAATAAAACTGATATTTAGACTTCTCTGTCTGGATAAAAAACAGCCTGAAGAGAAGATATATTACAAGACTTTTTATATTAGCAGTTAAAAAAGGGTTAAGGCGGGATATATGAAACTGAGGTGCACCAAGAAAGCATCAAGGGTAAACCAATTGGCAAAGCTGAAAGTAAAATTTGAGGGTAAGAAGTGAAACAGCTGTACAGACTGAAAGTGACAAAAAAGACATATGATGGGCAGAGTCATAAAGAACTTAGCCTTGTCCCGTTATGTCCTGACTTAATTAATCCAGCTTGGCACAAAGTTGACCTCTTTTTCTGTTTCCCTTTCCTTTGTGCTCATTTTTATTTAAAGTGAGGAGTCTTTTCTTCATCCCTCCCAACTCCAAGCTCTCACCAATGGTTCTTTTCATCCACGTCCACCTGAAGCTATTAGTTTGGTCTCTGACCAACACTGTCAGCATGATACCGACCATTTTGTTTAATTCATTCATAGGATGTGGGTGTTGCTGGCCAGGCCAGCATTTACTGCCCATCCCTATTAGCCCAGATGGCAGTTCAAATTCCACCACATTGTTGAGAGTCTGGAGTCGCACATAGGCCAGACTGGGTAAGAATGACAGTTTCCTTCTGTAAAGGACATTCGTGAACGAGATAAAACTTTCCTACATTAGACAATGGTTTCATGCTCATCTGTAGGTCCTTATTTCCAGATTATTTTTAAATGTGGCCCCCAGAACATTATGTGGGGGTGAGGATTAATAATCCAGTGATAATAACCATCACCTCCTCTTTGGTTTCTCTGCTCCTGATATTTGCTATAACATCTCTCTCTCCCTCTCTCTCTTCCCCCCCCCCTCCATACCTTCAACCGGGAGATAGCTGCTTTTCTAATTTCAGCCTTGTAGATCATAAGACATAGCAGCAAGTATAGGTCTTTCAGCCCATCAAATTTGCTCAACCAGTGAGATCATTGCTGAGCTCATCATCCTTAATTCCACTTTCCTATCTTTTCCCCATAACCTTTGATTCCCTTACTGAATAAATGTCTTTCTCAGCTTTGAATACACTAAATGGCTCAGCCTCACCAGCCTTCTGCAGTGAAGAGTTCCACCGTTTATTACCCTCAGAGAAGAAATTCCTCCTCATTTAAATGGATGACCCCCTTACTCAGATTATGCCCTCTGGTCCTAGATTATCCCACAGAGGAAAAAACCTTTCCACATCCATCCTGTCAAGTTCCGTCAGAATCTTGCATGTTTCGATAAGATTGCCTCTCATTCTTCTAAACTCTCAATCAGTACAAAGCCATTCCACTCAACCTCTCCACAGAAGATGGTCCCTCCATTCCCAGGATCAGCCTTCTGAATCTTGGTTGGACTGCCTCCAAAGCCAATACATCTTTTCCATAGAGAAAAGGCACAAAACTGTTTAAAGTATTTCAACTGTGGTCTGACTAGTAGCTGTAAAGTTTTAGCAAAACCTTTATTTATAAATTTATACTTAATTTGAAATAAAGGCTAACATTCCATTGACCTTCCCTATTTCTGCTGAACTTCAGATGCTAACGCTTTGTGAATTATGCATATACCTCTGCACTGTACCTTTCTGTGAACGCTCTCCATTTAAATAATATTCAGCTCCTCGATTCTTCCTGCTGAAGTGCATAACCTCTAATTTCCCCACATTATGCTCCATCTGCTAATGTTCTGTCTATTCGTTTAGTCTGCCTTTATCTCTCAGTAGACTCTGTGTCATCCTCATCACTTGCCTTCCAACATACTTTAGTGACATCCACAAATTTGGCAATAATACATTCACATTCCTCGTCCAAGACATTAACATATGTTGTAAATAATTATGGCCCCAGCACTGATGCCTGTGGCACTCCACTAGTTTCAGATTGCTATTATGAAAACAACCCCTTAATTTCAACTCTGTTTTCTATTATTCAGTCAGTCCTCATTCCATGATAATATACAACCTCTGAACCATGGGCTTTATCTTATTAAGTAGCTTAATGTGTGGTACCTTATCAAATGGCTTCTGAAAATCCAAATATAATACATCTATTGATTCCTCTTTATCTTTTTTTTTAACATCTCAGAATGCCGGTAAATTTGTCAGGCATAGTTTCCCTTTTGTGAAACCATGCTGACTTTGCTTGATCATATTATAGAACGTAGAACATTATAGCGCAGAACAGGCCCTTCAGCATTCGATGTTGCACTGACCTGTGAAATATCTGATGCCCGTCTAACCGTTCCATTATTATCCATATATATGTCCAATGCCCATTTAAATGCCCTTAACATTGGTGAGCTTGCTACTGTTGCAGGCAGGCTGTTCCATGCCCCTACTGAGTAAAGAAACTACCCTTGATATCTGTCCTAAATCTATCACCCCTCAGTTTAAAGTGGTGTCCCCTCATGTTAGTCTTCACCATCTGAAGAAAAAGGCTCTTACTGTCCACCCTATCTATCCCTGTGATTATCTTATATGTCTCAATTAAATCACCTCTCAACCTCCTTCTCTCCAAGGAAAACAGCCTCGATTCCCTCAGACTTTCCTCATAAGACCTTCCTTCCATACAAGGCAATATCCTAGTAAATCTCCTCTGAACCCTTTCCAAAGCTCCCACATCCTTCCTATAATGCGGTGACCAGAACTGAATGCAATACTACAGGTGCGACCTTACCAATGTCTTGTACAGCTGTACATCGTGGCTCCAAAACTCAATCCCCTGCCAATAAACGGCAACACACTATATGCCTTCTTAACAACCTTATCAACCTAGGTGGCAACTTTCAGGGATTTATGCACTTGGACACAAATCTCTCTGTTCATCTACACTGCCAGGAATTTTACCATTAGCCCAGTGCTCTGCAGTCCAATTATTTCTTCCGAAGTGAACAATCTCACACTTTTCGGCATTAAATTCCATTTGCCACTTCTCTGCCCAACTCTGCATCTTACCTATGTCCCTCTGTAACCCACAACATCCTTCAGCACTATCGACAACTCTGCCTACCTTAGTGTCATCCGCAAATTTATTAACCCATCCTTCTATGCCCACATCCAGATCATTTATAAAGCTGACAAGCACTGGCCCCAAAACAGATCCTTGTGGCACATCACTGGTAACTGAGCTGCAGGATGAACATTTCCCATCAACCATCACCCTCTGTCTTCTTTCAGCTAGCCAAATTCTGATGCAAACTGCTAAATCACCTTTAATCCCGAAACTCCGTATTTTGCCCAATAGCCTACCATGTGGAACCTTATCAAATGCCTTACTGAAGTCCATATACACTACATCAACTGCTTTACCTTCATCCATCTGTTTTGTCACCTTCTCGAAGAACTAAATAAGGTTAGCTAGGCACGACCTACCTTTCACAAAACCGTGTTGACTATCTCTAATCAAATTATTCCTTTCCAGATGATTATAAATCCTCTTATAACCTGTTCCCAACACCTTACCCACAACCGAAGTAAAGCCCACTAGCCTATAATTGCCAGGGTTGTCTTGACTCCCTTCTTAAACAAGGAAACAATGTTTGCAATCCTTCAGTCTTCTGGCACTACTCCTGTCAACAATAATGACATAAAGGTCAAAGACAAAGGCTCTGCAGTCTCCTCCCTGGCTTTCAAGAAAGTTATGTACTTCAAAATGCTCTACTATTACATCCTTTGTAATAGACTCTAACATTTTCCCAAGAGCAGATATTAAGCTAACTGGTATACAGTTACCTGTTTCTTGTCTCCACCTTTTACACAAAGGTTTTACACTGGCAGTTTCCTAATCCTCTGGAACTTTTCCAGAATACAAGGACTCCTGGAAGATTACCACTCCAGCCAGCTCTGCCTTCATTCCTTTGTAAATATCCTTATTCAAGCTTGGTACAATTGTTTCCAGTTCACATTCCTTCCTCTCAAACGGAATGCTAGATCCTGCCATGCTATGGCCATCGCTTCCTACGGAATCTTTTACTGCAACATTTTTGTTAAACCTGCCTCATTACATATCACCAAATCTGAAGTAGCCCTGATCCTTGTTGGTTCCAATCAACCAGAGCCCTGGCCGAGTGCCACCAACTTTACTTTAATAGTGGGTGTAACCTAAATGATGAATGTGAGACCCCTGATTCCTGTCCCTAACAAACTGGTGAAAATGTAGGCCTTTTACATAAAAATCTCTCAATCTAAACATCCCTCCCCTTTGTTCTCACAACTCTTTATCCACCCATGTGCTCTTCACCAAACTCTTACACTTTAATTCTACCCAACTTCCCCTACCGTCTCAAGTCTCTCTCACACTGCAACCACCTCTGTTATGGTCCCTTTAGGATCACAGCACTTTGCAAGTCTCAATATGGGGTCGCAGACGGAAAAATATGTGGGAAGTATATCCTTAAAACATTATCCGTCTGATCGAGCTTTAATCTTCACTGATATCTCCTTCGGTGATTTCGTGTCAAATCCTGTTTAGTAATGCTTCTGTGATGCATCTTGGGACATTTCATATTAAAGGTGACATATCGATACAAGATGCTGTTGAGTCTCACACCAAACCAAGTGCTGCAAAAAAAAAAGACCATCTTGTCCTTCAAGAAAAGCTTTCTGTTCCAACTGTCCAAGGGTGAGGCTGCATGTTCAGGTCTAAAGCTAAGGCAGGAATATTGAAAAATGAGCTAGAGATGTCAGATTGAGAAGTGATGGTAGAAATGCAAGTGTTTAGTGGTGTCTGACAGAAATTGTCGGTGGTCACAACTGAACATGCATTTAATTGTAAAAGCAAAGTAGTGGTGTATCAAACTGATAGCAGCATTGCTGAAGGTAACAAATGAAAATAACAAAACTGTGCATGAGCGGCACATCGAAAGTGTTTGAAAAGGCTAACAAGGCTTCCACAAGCAGAGGTCAAGGGCATTAGTCAAACAGTGAATGGGAAATATCTCCCTTCCTTGCCTTAGGACATTTACACAATCCAGTGCTTTTACTAATGCAATATGTACAAATATGCAATTCCTACAAAAAACAGAAAAGAAATTCCATTTGGGAAAAATGAACAGTGGGTCAGTCTGAGGTAGACAAAGATGAATGACAGTTTCACATCCTGTAGAGTGGTAGTATACAGAGGAAAGTTTAAACCCTGAAAACAGGTGTGTTGGGTCAGAAGAGGAGATAAAATCTAAAGTATGTTAAACTGATCACATCCTTCTACTATTGGTTTTAATGGCAGCAAGGCAGGTCGCCAATAAGGAAATAGATCAGTTAGAAAAACAAATTCTTCTTGAAACCTGTGGGCTTCCATTTCTACATACTTCTTATTTTTAATCCATATAATCCAGTTTCTTGGGCCTCAGGAAACCTCTCAGTTAAAAGGAGACGAGGAAACCTTGACTGTAGATTAAATTGCATTTGACTGTATTGTCTTTAGGTTAAGAGGAGAAACCAGTTTTTCCTTTTTCCAACCAGCTGACTATCGCAGATGGTACACACTGTTGCAGTCACAAACTCCACACCATATCTTTCCCTTTCTTGTGACAATGATCTGCACTGACTGACCATCATCCCCTTTATCTTTCTCTCCCTCTCTACCTGTTCACTGCTTCTTGGCTGTGACTTTCTTGTTTGTCAGGGAGCCTATCAATCAGGCCATGTCAAGAAACCTGGTCAAGTTATTAAAATAGCTGCTACAATTTAATTCTATAGTTTCTGGAAATCCTTAATTCTGGATTTATCAACCAATGCTCTTCCCACAAAAGTAAATAAATATTGAGCTTTTAACATTAAATATAATTCAGATCATGGGCTTGCTGTGCACTATGATTTTAGTTTTAATTTCCTGCACTGGTAGTTTTCTTTTAAAAAATATGTTTTTGAAGTTTTCCTTGTTTTGCATAGGACCCAAATGGTTAACATTTTATTCATAGTTGATGGACCAGTGCCACATGAACAGCATGGATATTTACATTTTTGAAATTTGCCAATTGTAGGCAATGATTTTTAAATTGCATAACAGCTGTAGCTACACAACACATCGCCTTGAATGTCACAGCTGAGGATGGCATATTTTTACATGGAAACACAGTTAGGGATTCATTGGCATAATGCGTGGCAGCCAGGAAATGTAAGTGACAGAATGCTTGTCCATGATGCCAGAATGATTCCATGGTTAATGAAATGCCTTGCAGACTGCAGGTGGAAAGCTTGTATGAACTTAGCAATAAGCTTGTTGGTGAACATTTAGCTTTTATCACAAGATTTAGAGATTAATTATTTGTTTCATTGTGAAATGCAAGGAACTATACAACACTATAATTGTAACCTGAACAGGCAAATGCTGAAGTGAGCAACAACAATGTCAATTTTGGCAGCATGAGACCAGAATTTCATTGATAGCAAGAGTCAGTCTCCCTGCAAGCAGGGGCGATGTAGTAGTATTGCTGAGTTAGTAACCCGAGCATTAGGCTGAAGCTCTTGGGACAAGCATTCAAATTTGACCACAGCAGATGGTGAAATCAGAATTCAATAAACACATCTGGTAACCATGTAATGATTGTTGTAAAATCCAACTGGTTCACTAATGTCCTGCATGAAAAGGAAATCTGCCACAGGTAACTGGTCTGACCTCCTAGCGGTTCCAGACCCACAGCAATGTGGTGAACTCAGCTGCTCCCTGAAATGACCTATCAAGCCACCCAGTTGTATCAAAACTGTGACAAATTCTAAAATAGGGAATGAAAGTGGCCAAGAATTCAGCATTGACCGAGGCACTAGAGACAAAGGCAGCGGATGAGCCATTTCAGCCCCCCCTGAAGCTGCCATCAAACGGGCCATGCTTCAGCCTATCTGATTCACTCCATGCATTATCAAGAATGAGCTGAAGCCACCGTATAGTGGAAAGGTGATGGATCCCGATGACAATCTGGCAGCAGTATTGAAAACCTGTGCTCCAGACCTAACTGCCCCCAAGCTAAGCTGTTTCAGCTCAGCAAAAGCATGAATATCAGTCCAACAATGTAGAAAATTGCCCTTGTATGTCCTGTGCACAAAAGGCAGGACTTTAATCTGACCAATTACCACCTTAAGAGCCTACTCTCAATTAGCAAAGCAAAAGGATCATTAGCAGTGCTCCAGTGGCAGTTGTAAAAGAATAAGGCATTGAGTTATATTCAGTTTGGGTTGGACCAGGATCACTCAGCTCTTTTTTTTTTATGAACTGAATGTGAGGATGTGCAAAATAATTACAGTATAACACTGATATTAAGCTGTCCTTTAAATAGAAAAAAAAGGCCTTGCTAAAAATCTGAAACAAAAACAGAAATTGCCAGAGAAACTCTAAGTTTGGCAGCATCCATGGAAAGAAAGCAGAGTTAACACTTCGGCTCCGGTGACCCTTCTTCAGAAAAGGGATTTCTGATTTTCTGCTTTTGTTTCAAATTGCCCCTCTCTCTTCCAGTTTCTTGTGCAATTCAAACACTGAAGCAATATTCCATGCTGATCCTGTCAAAAAGGCTTATCACTGTATTGATGAGATAAGGCGTTGCTGTTTCGTGCAGTTGTTAACTGAACAGTACAAAATTCCACTTTGCATATACAGCATGGGAAGGTGAATTTTGTGAAGAAAGATGAAGTGATCGCCAGGCTAAGATGTGTGACATATCCCAGATTTACTGATGGCGTGGGAAATACATTTCATCTTCCAGATCTGGTTGGACCAAATTTAACATCATTGGCAGATGGATGGAGGACAAAAGCATCATTGGCCCCACATCCACCTGCCAAAGCTGCTCATCCTGGGATGCAAAGATGAACCTGGCTTCTTTCCCCAACTGAAAATTGCTTTCTGAAAGCCCTTTCCCTCCAGCCTCACCATCAACAATTAACAGAAGCTCAAGCAATTCATTGTCACTAAGATTCAGGCCATCTAATCAGCTGCCTTTAGACGTCCCTTCCTTTCCCTAGCTTAACCAAAAACCTCCCTCCTCCATTGATTCCAGCTTTGCTTGGGCTCCTCAATGCCACACTCTGTCGAATACAGTCCAGGTCCATCATTCTCACCTCAAACTCTGAAATTCAGCTACTTTGTCCATGTTGAATCAAGACTGGAATAATGTCAGGAGCTGAGTGACCTTGGCAGCACCCAAACTGAGTATCACTGAGCAGGTTATTGCTGAGGAGGTGTTGCTTGATAGTACTGTTAATGACACCTTCCATCACTTTACCGATGATCGAGAGTAGGCTGATGGGCAGTAATTGGCTGGATTAGATTTGTCCTACCTTCTACCCAGGCAATTTTCTACATTGTCAGGAAGATGCCAGTGTTTCAACTGTACTGGAAAAAAAACTTGGCTAGAGGAATAGCAAGTTCTAGAGTGCAAGACTTCAATACAATTATAGTGAATGTAGCCAGGGCCCAAAGCCTTTGAATTATCCAGTGCCTCTGTTTCTTGATATCACATGGAGTGAATTGAAGACTGGTATCTGTAATGTTGGGAACTATTGAAAGAGGCTGAGATGGATCATCCATTTGATATTTCTGGCTGAACATTACTGCAAAAGCTTCAGTGATATCTCTTGCACTGATGTGCTTGGCTCTTTCATCATCGATGGAGATATTTGTTGCATCGCCTCCTCCAGTGAGTTGTTTAGTTTTCTAACATTATTCATGACTGGATGGGGTAGGACTACAGAGTTTGAATCTGATCTGATAGCTGTGAGATTGCTTAGCTCAGTCTATCACTTGCTGCTAATGCTGTTTGGCATGTAAGTAGTCCTATTTGATCACTTCATCAGGTTGATGCCTCATTTTTAGTTATGCCTGGTGCTACTCCTGGCATACCCTCCTGCATTCTTCATTGAACTAGGCTTGATCCCCTGGCTTGACGGTAATGGTTTTGTTGGGGGAGGGTATATATGTTGGGCCATGAGGTTGCAGATTGCTGGAGTACAATTCTGCTGCTGTTGACAGCCACAACACCTCAAGACTGCTATACATTGATGATTCTAAGGAGGAATGGGGATAGAATGAGAGGGTAGTGCACACAGCGTGAGCTCAATAGTAATGGCATGAATAATTAGTTACCTGTTTGTGGCATCAGTTTGAGAATAGGAAGATGACGAGGGCACAAGACTGTGTACTCCTTAGAATATCATCATATCCCACCTGAACTTGATGAGAGAACCATAACTTAATATTTCTTCCAAAGGGATTTATTTATGGCAAGAAAGCTCTTCCTCAACAATGCTCTGGCAAAGCAACAACCTCTCATTACTACACAGAGGTATATGCCTGACCCAACCTGTAGCACTTGTTCCCAAATCCTACTCAAGGGCAAGAGCATATGTATTCGACTTCACAAGACCTGTGCGGGTTTTAGTATAAAACAAAATTAAGAATTTCAAGCAGGTGTTTTAAATGTAGTGATTAAAATAGTTCAGTTGCAACTAAAAACTCAAAATTCACAAGCAGTTTATTTTATTTCACCAGGACTGATTCTGCTGTTCACCGTCTGGCACTCTTTCAGGAAGGCAGTCATTCCATTAATAAAAACAAGTGCAGGATAAGATAGACCAATGAGATTAAAGTTGGTCATAGGAAAGGTAGTGGAATGCTTACACAGACAAAAAAAAACTTCAAAACAAAGGGTAACCAGCACATATTTTAAAAGGGAAGGTCATGCTTGATCAACCACACTAAATGTTTTGAAGTAGTAACACAAAGTGATTCTAAGGTTAACAGTTAAGTGACAGAGAGAAAAACAGAAGCAAATCCATCAGGATATCAGATGTGCAAAAACTGGTGGGTTTGCCGTTTAATTATCCAAGTATCGATTGTGAAAATGTTACAGCAGAGGGTAAGCAAGGAGAAGAATTTTTGAAATTTGTTCAGGAGAACAAATAATGGGAGTCAGGAAAATTCCCAGCTTCATGAACCTATTCTGGAAACATTAACTTGGAGGTACAATGTGGAAGGTGGGGTGGGGTTGGAAGGCAAATGCTGGCTGGAATTGAGCCAGCCAATCCAAGAAGGAATGCAAAGGCAGCAACAGGAGCTGGTGGCTGTGGAACCAGGCAATTTCCAAAAGGCCTTGTTGATGCTGCGACCCTTTGACCCAACTACAATGAAAACCAGCAATATCCTGCAGCTCATATACCTCACTCTCCAGACAACACTCAAGGCCAGTAAAGACCCCAAGCCAAGGTTTACTCCCCAAACATAGTTATTCATGTACCCTTATGCACCCCAAATAACCCTTAGGGTCCCTCATCCCCCATGCCAAAGTATGGCAATTCCATGCCCATTCACCCACTTTAAATTATTTAGAAATAAGAAGACCTCTAACAACAGTAGTGTGTTGGTAGAGTGATTCTTTCAAAACTTTTCACTATGCTTAAAAATACTCTTGCACCTTCTTTGAAGTTTCACATTAAATCGATATTTCTTTTAGCACCCTGGGATGACATCCATCAGAATGTGGGGACTGGTCAGCTTTCTGTTCTAATTATTTTCTTACTCCCTTTCCTGGGTGGCTGTAATTATTTTTAGTTCCTCCAGCTCTTCTAGTTCTGTATGCACAATTATTTTTGGTTTCTTTTATCCTCTAGAGTGAAGACAGTGTTACGACATGGGGTAAACCCCCCTGCTAATTAAGCCTGACACACAGAAAAGATTCACCCTGTGCTATAATCTATGAAATTCGAGGGGCAAGGAAATATTCCCAAAAGTCACGATTTAAAAGTAAAAATTAACAACTTTATTTTTTAAAGTTGAACAGAGAATAATTAATTCACAATTATTTACAACTCCTTTCTCTAACCTATCTTTTACTTCTCCCTCGACAATATTAGCCCGATAAAGCCCCCAATTAAGATTTAGCAAAAAATTCAAATTTCAAAGCCAGCCCAGTTGTCGAATCTTCTCTTTGTGTCTTCCTGTGTTCTTTTCTTCTTCATAGGGAATTCTGTTTCACAGGTCATTGATAAAGGTACCTTTAAGAGAGCTATTCTATGGGCAGTCTGCTGATGTTGGTGGCTTGGCAGTTCTCCTCCAACTGTTCAACTTTTTTTTGATTTTATACTCCAAAGCATCGGATCGTTTCATTGGTGTTAATATTGTCAAACTAAATTCAGACTTGAATGGAGTTTGGTATTTTTGGGGCATAATGTAAACTGATGGCCGAATTTAATTTTTTTTTGTCTC
Source organism: Chiloscyllium punctatum (assembly GCF_047496795.1). Taxonomy (NCBI): domain Eukaryota; kingdom Metazoa; phylum Chordata; class Chondrichthyes; order Orectolobiformes; family Hemiscylliidae; genus Chiloscyllium; species Chiloscyllium punctatum. Next base: position 46,269,009 of record NC_092775.1, on the reverse strand, counting down.
CAGGCAATGCAGATAATCTAGCTGTTTGACCAAATGTTACATTGTTACTTTGTAAATTCTCCAGCACTCTGTGTGCTTGTTAAGTCCTTCAACTGTCAAAGATACAGTAAGCCTTACACTTTCATAACAACAGACCCAACATTTGATTAAGATGCTGCACATATGGCTAATTAGTAATGTAAGAGTCCCTGATGTTGGGAGTAATATATTGGCATAGATACAGGATTAGCTAACTACTAAAAGTTAAAACTCCTAACTACTAAACATTTGGGGTAAAGATGGCACCGTTAACTAGTGGAGTGCCACAGGATCACTACTGGGGCCATTGTTATTTAAATTGGGCAGAAACATAACACTTTTGGCCAACTGTGACATGCATCAAGATTTTTTTGTTGAGTTTTTCACCACAAGGCTTTCCCACCTTGTCTTACCAAACTCACCTTATTAATTACCTAACCTGCCTCATGCTATCTTTTGTTTTGATTCAAGCCTCATTTTACCACATGCCAGTCCCACAACAACTCCCCACAAGGAGATTTCAGACAGAAAACTGACAACTCTTGAATCTCATGCCATTTCTAAAAGGCCACTGGGCACCCAGATGGGCATTGATATTCCCAAGCTGCCCTGCTGAACCAAAGATATTTCCAGAAAATGTTGAAGTACAAGATGACATCTCAATTCTCCAACAGAGACTTGGAGGTCATCATTAAAGGGTCACAAATAGGAGTGGCGTCCTCTTTCCAGAGAATTGACAGAGGAGGCTGTTTCAACTAGACTCTGGAAACCTGTTCAAAGGTCAATATCTGGATTAGTACTGTTTCCATGGTGCAGAGGAATGGCCAACAGTGTTCTAAGAAGGTCAATAATCTTGCCTGCAGTTTGAGGGTAAGTGCCACACTCTTTGCTGCATCACATCATTCTCTCTCTTCTCTCATGTCCTACCACTCTCACTGTTGCCTGCAACATAGTCTCTCACCTGCTCTCAAACCACCATCCTATCCAAACTCCCATACCACTAACACTGCATGCCCTCCTGGCATCACCACCTTCTATCCATTTGCATCAAACCTAAAATCTGCACCACCCACTTTTGTCTCACTCAATTCCTCCCTTCCTCCCATTACAGGTGAAGATGTCCATAACAAAGCAGAGAGTACCCATACGATAGAGCGGTGTCTGACACTAGGCTCCTCACCCTCTACAAGAAGATCATCCTAGCTCTAGCAGGAGAAGACAGGCGCCATTCCCGCAATGATGTCCAGATATCCATGTCCCACCAATCGAGTGAGTATCATTCCTCATTCCACTGTAAATCTCAGTGGTCCCACTGTCATTTTTATTCATTAGACATCACAGTTTAACCAACAGCTGTATTATCTTTACTCTCTTTTGTGTAAAGACTATGTCTTTCCATCTTTTTTTTAAAATTGCAGACTAAAATGAGAAAGAAGAGTTTTAAAATCAGTGCTGTAAAGGATTCCTGCATGTCTTGAATGGCAATAACCTGATATTCATGGCAACCATTGTACGAATAGCACTTTGAACAACCAGCAATTGTGGTTTTACTTGCAGATGAACTAGAGCCAAGGGGTTGTATATAAAGATGCAACTAAGTGAGAACAAATAGATGACTGATTCATGGTCTAGTGGCCAGTCATTATGACAAAACTGTTTTGCTTGTCAATAGCCAGTTAATTAGTTCTCAGGTAACTGAACAACCTGGGGTTGAAAACAAGCCAGAAAGAGACATATTTTGATTTTCAAGCTCAGGTGCGGTCTCTCTATTCTCTGCAATTAACACTCACTTTAAAGCTGAAGAAAAATAGATTACCTTTCCTTCAGCAGTTTTTATAAATTGTGACTCTTACCAAGGCCTTTCATAAGTGAATCAGGCAACCTTTGTCTCTTGCAAACCAATGGTAGGATATGGGGAGGCAACTGAGATACAATGTTCTGACCAGCATAAGGATTACCAAGGTGAGTGGGCCATCAATGCAGTAGAATTGTACTCCATCACATTCTGCAACCTCTAAGCCCAGCATATTCCCCATTCAACCATTACCATCAAGCCAGGAAATCAACCCTTGTTCAATGATGAGTACAGAAGCAGCACTTGGTATACTTAAAGAATGAGATGTTAACCTTCTGAGTCTATCACACAGGACTACTCACATGCCAAATAGCAGAAGCAGCAAGTGACAAGCAGAGATAAGTAATTCCACTAACAATAAATCAAATCTAAGCTCTTCATTCCTGCCACATCTGGTCATGAATGGTGGTGGACAATTAAACATTGGAGTCGTCGTCTTCACAAGAATCCCCAGGTCTTGCAGCATATGTGGAGAGAGAAACAGGCTTAAAATTATGAGTCCTGTAAGAATTCTTCTGAACAGACTTAAATTGCACTTGAAACATGAACAGTGTTTCTCTCTCCGCAGATAGTGCCAGACCTGCTGAATTTCTCCAGCATTCAGTACTTGTTTTAGATTTCCAGTATGCATAGTATTTTGCCTTTATCCACAAATATCTGCATCCTGAAGCATTCATAACAATTTTCAGCCAGAAGTGCCCAGTGAGTGGTGCTCCAGAGGTACCCAGCATCACAGAAGTCAGTCTTCTGCCAATAAATGTTGGCCAATTAATGACGTGAACATCCTGTGAACATATTTTTTTTTTTAAATGCTGTCTTTGAACCCTTAAATGAGCTAAACACAATTTGATGTTTCGTTGGAACAAATTAGTTGCCACAAATATGCAGATCAGCCATTAAGTAATGACATATTGAAGGGATGTGTAAACAGAATTTCTGAATAAATATAAAGCTATATTTCATGAGTAAACCTGGACAGTAAGAAAAAGGCAAGCATGACAGCTGAATCCTGTTTCTGCCAATTGGCACAAATATATTGTCAACCAGTGTTTACTGTATTGTCATCAATATGAAATTGATCTTTTGCCTGTGTATCCTGTAATCCTTTCCAGCAATACATCAATATGAAGAGAGGTAACTAGTACACGCCACTTACATTTGCAAGACTTGCATTTCTAAACCACCATGTAAGTGCCAAAGTATTTCAGAGAAAAATTCTGAGACAAAAAGACAATCAGCAGCACGACCCTGCTTCACCATTCAATTAGATTATAACGAATCTGATCAACAACAAAACGATGGAAGGTGACAACAACATTGCTATCAAATGACATTTGCACAGAAAAGACCTACTCATTGACAAATTTTGGGGTTTGTCTAGGCACACGTCTCCTGACCTTGGTACAGGTTTGGTCCAAACATAAGCTTTTAAGCTGAATTGCAGAGGTAAGGTAATTGTGATATTAAGGCTGCTTGTGACGGAGCACGTATCAAAGAATTTTAGCAAAATGAGTGTCAATGGGAATCATGGAGAACATTCTCTGGTGGTTGAAGATATACTTAACACAAAAATAAATGGTCATGGTTATTGGAGATCAATCATCTGAATCTGGGAAAATTTACACAGGACTTCCTCAGGGTAATGTTCTAGGCCTAACTTCTTTAGATGCTTCATCAATAACCTTTCTCCCATCATAAGATCAGGAGTGTAGAGGTTTGTTGCAGTGGTCAGTTCTATTTCCAACACCTGGGATATTGTGTTTATGTCAACATGAGGCAAGTCTGGGACAACATTCCTGCTTGGGCTGATGATATGCGGTAAGTAGTATTTGTGCCACACTAGTCCAGACAGTGACCATCTCCAACTAGAGTTAATCTCACATGTAATTGGCATTTATCATTGCTGAATCCCCCACTAACAAACCTGGGGTGTTCCCAGTAACCATAAACTGAACTGCAGAAGTCATTTAAATATAATGACTGCAAGGATTGGTCAGATACTGGGACTTCTGAGGTGAGCAATTTAATTCCAGATTTGCAAGGTAAATCAGAAGAAATGGAATACTTTCCATTTGCCTTGGTAAGTGCAATTCAATAACATAAGCAGTTTGACATTGCCTAGGGCAAAGCAGCCAACTTGATTGACATTCACTTTCCTCCACAAATAAGACGGTGACAGGAGTATGTACCATCTACAAATGAACAGTGGCAACTCTTTGACCTGTATAACCGATGAGGTGGAGCATACCAGATATTCGAGTACACCCCGGACCAAATTCCACACCAAGGCACACCTACCTGACATTGCACTATACTGCTGGTCCTTCACAGTCACTGGACCAAAGTGACTGAATATCCTTTGGAGCAGCACTATGGTTGGAAGAGCATCAGATGGAGTGCAGAGGCAGGCTATTACCTATTTAAGAATGATTAGGGATGGGTAACAAAGGCTGGCTTCACCAAATGCACCACTATGACACAAGAAACCTTTCAATAAGTCCTGCCGTTTTATAAGATCCATGCACATGCATTCTTAACTACCTTTCCTTATACACTTTTCAGAACAGTACCATCAAATCTACATTGCCTCTCCCAAGTATTGCTGCCAAATATACCAATCACTTTTTTCTGTACTAAATTCCATCTGTCACTTGTCTGTCTGTTCTGCTAGCCTATAACTGTTACTGTCAATTAGTATCATCCTTATTGTCACTCATCCAAGTTTACATTTGGAAATTTTATCCTGTATTATGAGATCCAAGTTATAAGGTCCTAGCACTGATCTTCAAGTTTAAAAGTTAACTACTTATTATAACTTGTTATTTGCTTTCCTTAAGCCAGTTTTTTAAAATCCAAGTTGATATTGATCTTCCTATGCCATGAGCTTGAATTTTGTTAACCTATGTTTCAGGTGGTATTTCAACAAACACATTCTTAAAATCCATATGGGTCAACATTTATTACATTCCCTGCATCAATCCTCAATGTTACTTTATCAAAATTTTCAAGTACAGTAGTTAAGCACTTTGTACAAATTCTTGCTGGTTATCCTTAACTAACTCAAAAGGTTCCAATTACCTGATGACTTCATTTCCCTAATTATTGTTTTCAACACCTTTTATCTACCAGTGATGTAAATAATCTGCTCTATAACTTTAAGGGCTGTCCTCACACTCTTTATGGCTTTGAGAAATATATCATCCATGATCAAAGTTTGGAGCATACTTGATGGGCTGAATGGTCTAATTATGGTATGTAGTCTTAGAGATTTCCCACTTGCCACTCCCCATCCTGTAGCATTTATCTGCTCTTCCCTAGATACAAGCAGATTAATCTCTGGCCTTTCATTATCTCCATCCCAACTTCCTCTTATAACCTGGGATGCAAGCCATCTGCACAAAGTGACTGATCCATTCAAAACACAGCTGGCCTTTCCAGAGTCTTTTTCCACTCAATTTTCATGCCATCCATTACAATTTCTGCTTCTACCAATACTTTGTTAATAAAGTTGTTGCAGGATATTCAATAACCTGTTAGAGAGGAATTTAGATTTTACACTATAAGAGATTAAGGATACATTCACATTGTAAGCAACTGAGAGGCCAGTGTCAGTACAATCTCTGTAGGCACATGTTTAGCAGGAGATAATGTTAATGAAAACATTCTAAGAAGGTCTTGGGAGGAGACACTGTAGCACAGACACTAAAAGGAAGAGACAGCAACATCAAGAGCGAGATTGATTCTTTACACCCTGGCTGTGTGAAGGAGACCATAACACATTAACCTATGACAGAAAGGACACTTGTTTTATTTGCTGTGTATGAAGGAAGATTGGAATGTCAGTTAGAGAATGCCAACAGTGTAAAGATGTTCAACTTTCCTGTACGGTCCAGAGTTTTAATCAGTCTAACAACTGAGGCAGGTCTCTTCTTGTGTTACTCAAAAAAATACGAAAAACTCAGTTTTCCTCAGCTGATTAGTGAAAATTCAGGACAACCAAGTATTGTAGCTTTTCTCTGCCAGTTTAACCATATATCACACTCTTAAATTGTTAACAGGACCCAGACCATATTACTTGCTGGTGGGAGATGGAGGGAAAGAAGACCTTTTATATTAATTACTTATTTGCTTCTGTATTTTCTTAGCAGAATTTATATTCGTCTTCTCTTCCTCTCTAAACCTATTTTAGTTGCCCTTGTTCTCACTTGAATTTAGCTGACATATCATACACCTTTTTCTTTGTTTCATCATATGCTTTCTATTTCTCATGATCCAGGGTGCCCCGTTTTGGTCCTCCTAGCATTCATCCTTACTCGGAGTAACTGGTCTGTATCTGAAACATCTCCTTAAAAGATAACCCATTTTCTCATCACAATGTTTCCTATTTGACATTGGCTCCAGGTTATCTTGGATAGATCACTTCTTATCCCATTAAAATTAAACCTCATTCATCTTGGACAATGTATTTCAGATTATTCCATACATGTTACTCATCTAAACCTTATGATATGATGATACTCTAACCCAAGAACTCTCCCCACTACCACATGGGGCCAGATTTTCAGCAAATCAGATTGAAATAGGAATCCTTTAAAAATAGTGGCTGGGCTGCAATGATAAGATTTCGAACTCCTTTCCTGAGCATTGTGGTTTTTGGAATGCTTTTTACCAGCTTAGGCTGGTTCAGATGGGACGTCTACACTGGGCACTCCTCACTTGCCTGGGGTTCCAATAAAAATATAGGCATGTTCTGCTCCTGTGCTATTTCAAGGGAATCAGGCTAGGTTTTTAAAGGACATAGCACAGAGTTATCATGAACCATGATCTACATAAGAGAACCTTTCTTGAAAGCCAAGTTCAAAAGATTATTCTCATGCTCCCATAAGAAAGTGTGGCTGTTTCATACCAACTATCCACTGACTGGAAGCAATGAACCCTTTGGTGACAGTTAAATAAGTTTTAAAAAATGCTTTAAGTGCCCCACACTGGGTATTATTGTTTTGACTTACCTGGAAGATAAGAGCAAGAGCAGCAGCAAACTGAAAGAAAAAGTACCACAACTGGGGCAGACAATAAAATGAGGTCCAGGCTCAGGAAGGTGTGACTACAAGTGGAGTGGGTAAAAAGAAGCAGCAGATGCGGGAAGGTGTCTCAGCCTTTGCAATGTCTTAAGGGTTTGATGTTCTTGCAACATTGTGTGGATAAAAGTAGTGGTTGACTGAATACCTGAGTAATTCCCGAAAAGTATACCTGATCCCTCCTCACTCCAAAACAAAGGCATGAGATCACCTCCGACAGAGTCCCTCACAGCATTCAAGATACACAAAGGTGATTGGCAAATTTACTTTGGAAGTCCTCAAAACATTCCAAAATTCTATCATGGAAACAACCAGAGAAAAGTCACCCCCATCTGTGCAGCAAACAAAATCTCTGAGAGATAGTGCTTCATTCAGGCACTCTCTGTTGCGGCAGCCCTGTGGCTCAGTGGTCAGTACTGCTGCTGCCTCACAGCACCTGGGAGCCAAGTTTGATCCACCCTTAGAGGACTGACTGTGTGGAGTTTGCATTCTCCCTTTGTCTGGGTTTCCTCTGGGTGCTAAATTGCTCAGTGTCCAGTGATGTAGCCATGCAAAATAAATGCAGGGTAACAGAATTTTTGCGGGGGGGGATGGGGGGTGGGGAGGAGAAGATGATGATGGGTGGGATGCTCTTTGGAGGGTTGGTATGCACTTAATGGTAGAATGGCCTGCTTTCACATTATATGGATTCTGTGATTGAGCAGGGATTTCCAAAATCTCCTGGCACAGTGAAATCCGAACCTCTGTTTAAGCATCAATTCAATCTTCGCTACTTGACAGGATGATAGCTCTATCTTAGCAGAATGACAAATTCTATATTACACAGCATAAAAGCTCTTAAACAGCACATCACCTGAACTGCCTTTAGCAAAGACATGAGCGTTCTTTTACTTTTATGAAAAGGATTAAGATATCCAAGCATCAAACAATCAAAATGATTTCAAAAAGGAAAGCATGTTTTTGTTCTGATATGAAACACAGATTACCAGAAAAGGTAATAAAACATTGATCAACAAAAAGAAAATAGAGGCCAGCCAAGCTTCAGAGCAAGAGGTTTAGAACACAAGCCCAAGGATATATTACTATCATTGTATAGAATGCTGCTCAAATCTAATTGGAAAACTAACCTTAGAAATGTAGCAACAATTCACAAGGGAGATACCTGTGATGAAAAGAGTTAGGTACAATGAGATAAGAGATAACCACGGAGATAAGGCAAATTAAGGGGATGATTAAGAAATGAAGTTAATATAACAAATGTCCTACTGCAGCCCTTCCTAAAGTGAGAGTTGGATTCTAAGCAGTTTCACCAGTTGAAATATTGAAGTCTCGAGCTGAGGCAGCAATGGCTACCACGGAGCTCTGATCGAATTATCACAGCTGTGGTCTCCTTTTAACAGGTCGCCATTCTCAGTTCTTTCCTCAGCCCTGACTCCCTCTCTCCCAGCTCTTATGGACTGGTCATGACAGTTTTCAAGCCTCAAAATGGGGATGCATACAGAAAATGTTTGTGAAGCACTGTATTAGCAGGTCAGAAAGAAACAAGTCTTCACACTATGGATATATTCTAAAAAGTAGTAACTTGCATTAAAATGAAGGCTGTAATTAAAATATCTGATTTTATTTAATGGGTGAAAATTGCAGAAACTGCGGCATTACATATAATTAAAGTAATTGAAAGTGAGTAGTAAACAAGAAATATCATCGATAGAGGTAGAAATGCTGGAGAAAGTGTAAATCATTTTCAATATAATTACTCACATGGGTTACAGAATCAAAAATAATTCAAATATTCACTTGGTAGTACTGATCTTTAGCAGGGCTAAAATTAGGTATACTGTGGAATGTTGTCATTTTGTTCTCAAGAGATCAGGGTGAAAAGCTTCAAATAGCATGTAGAATTGTCGGTATCTCTGCTTGTGACTGTCCTAAAGCTATACCTCTATTATCATAGAGATAGCCTGTGAGGATGCAAAGTGTTGTGTTGGACTCTGCGTGTTTCTTAACTTCCAAAAGCCTGCAAGCAGGACAATTTAGACAACAAACAAAAGGTAGCTGTAGCTTTGCTTTGGTGAAGGCTGCATTGCACTAGATTGAGAAAGGCAATAGCTGGTATTTTCTCTGCTTGAACCGCAGGCCTAAGTATCAACTTGTTCGTCAACCATGTGTGGGGTGAAGGTGAACTTTACCTCAGTTGACATTTTTCAGGAAGAATATTTAAATTGATCTGGCTTGCAGTTAGTGGAAGTAATCTACAGAGCTTTGTGGCAAAAAGCACTTGGCAGAGTTAGCCCTGATTACTACATTAATCAATTACTGTTAACATTTAGATACATGTTTGAAAAGGATATAATTGCAGAGGTTTGGGGAGAGATGGGATTTTATCGACCCCACAGCCTAGAAAACATGATGTGTGGGGTGATTTTGGGGGGGGGGGGGGAATGCATAATGTGGGCTTCCTGACAGCTGGGTTGAGATGCAAAGATACAGTCAGCAGCACATCAAACATTGTATCACCTTTGCAATATGATTGTGTGTCATGAACACTCATTGCCAGGATAGTTTTCCATAAAATCCTGCCTTAAATATAAAATCAACACATGGGAATTTCCTGGCACACTGTTCACAATTGTTTAAAAGCTGGAGTGCACCGGTAAGCTTTCTGTTACTGGAAGATACCTTGTTTAACTCAAGATATAAGGGAGGGGAGTAGGGAGATAACTGGATGCTAGCGACTGGCAAGAGAGTCAGCCATGATGGCGGTCGCAGAGGAAGATATAGAAGGGACCGAAGAATGATCCAGGGTTGACAGAAGGTGGAGTTAGTCAGTCAAGATAAGAAAATCAGGGGTCAAAATGGCATTATCAGTACTATCCAAAAATATGTCCATTTCAGGGTAATGGCTGGCAGTGTTCCTACAGGGTTGCAACATTTCAATGCTTCCTGTTGGGAGTGCTCTGCCCAATGTCCTTCGCAATGCATTGAAGGGAGACAGTTGAGCCTGCAAATTCTATCTGTTCCACAGAGTGTAAGTAAAACACTAGGCAGTAAAAGGAATGATTAGTTAGCAAGATTAGATCACATGGAATACAGGGAGAACTAGCTATTTGAATACATTACTAGTTCAAAGGCAGAAGACAGAAGGTGGTGGAGGAGGGTTGCTTTTCAGACTGAAGGCCTATGACCAGCAGTGTGCCACAAGGATTGGTGCTGAGTCCATTGCCTTTCATCATTTATATAAATGTAGAATAGTGAAGGAGATGTTTGGTATGCTTGCCTTTATTGATTAGTGCATTCAGTATCAGAATTGCGAGGTCATATTGCAGCTGTACAGGACATTGGTTAGGCCACTTTTGAGATATTGCATGTAATTCTGGTCTCCCTGCTATAGGAAGGATGTTGTGAAACTTCAAAGGGTTCAGAAAAGATTCACAAGGATGTTACTAGGGTTGGAAGGTTTGAGTTATAGGGAGAGGCTAAATAGACTGGGGCTGTTTTCCCTGAGTGTTTGAGGCTGAGGGGTGACCTTATAGAGGTTTACAAAATCATGAGGGGCATGGATAGGATAAATAGACAAAGTATTTTCCCTGGCGGGCGGTGGGGGGGTCCAGAACTAGAGGATATAAGTTTAAAGTGAGAGGGGAAAGATTTAAAAGGGACCTAAGGGGTAACTTTTTCATGCAGAGGGTGGTTAGTGTATAGAATGAGCTGCCAGAGGAAGTGGTAGACGTTGGTACAATTACAACATTTAAAAGGCATCAGGATGGGTATATGAATAGGAAGGGTTTAGAGGGATATGGACCAAGTGTTGTCAAATAGGACTGGATTAGGTTCAGATATCTAATCAGCATGGATGAGTTGGACTGAAGCATCTGTTTCTGTGATGTACATCTCTATGACTGGACATTAATGCGGATATTCAATAAAAAGTGAACAAAAAACATGTTTTCTTTCACAGTAAAGGAAACATACCCAACTACCCTGTAATTAATGTGTATCAATCATGAGATATGTCAGTTAAATTTTACTCTCTGCCTAAGCTGATCTCACAAATAATTATGTTACAGACATGAAGAATGTGAAGAGAGTGTAATGAGATATATTTACAAGTGAAATTTTAACTCTGAAAAACTCTCATGCCACTTTGTGCTCTGAAAAGATCACGTTAAGAGCAATCAAGTTTGACAGGAGAGTTTGCCACGATGCCAAGTCTCTGTCTGACAAGGAAGCTCTTTTATAAGCCAGTCCTTCCTTTTACATTGGCAGCTGATGGTGGACTTCAGCAATGAAAAGCTTCCTCTGCCACGTGATCACATGTTCGGTGCACACCGCTGCCACTTAGAAATTTAATTCTATCACGTGGGAAATAGCAAAAAGTAGGAATAGCATATAACAAAATCCTGATGAATGTCTCATATGATGCTACACAAGATCTGGAATAAGCTGTATACATGAGCAAAAAAAAAAGCATGCATATTACCAAAAGCAGGAATGCAGGATCCACATAATGATGGTTATGAAAATTGTAGCACTTAATAGATACATCCAAAAAACAGGGCATGGTGATGGACATATTTGTAAGGCTTTGGCAATTAATGTATAAAATTATGAAAAGAGAGGTTATGTAATCTACCAGCCATACATTATTAGCACTTGCTGTGTATTGTGTGAAATAATAATAAAGAGCCCAAATACTGTTTCAGATTAATTGTCAATATTAATCACAGATATAAGTAACAGCCCTTCTGTTTCCCTAATCTGCCAGTTGGAGAGTTAGCAACTCAGTGTTACTCTCTCAACCAACAGAGGACAGATGTTAAGTCGTATCCACAAATCAAAACAGATAAGATAATGAAACGCAAATGGCAAACATGGCAGCCAAATACACAGTACACGTGTGTCACTGGAATGACAATTGAATAAAATTAACTCACTTTTAATCTAGCTGGCAGTCCATCATTCTCAGTGGATAGGAAATAGTGTGCTGACTATCCAATAGCTAAAGAATGGCCTGATTTTCAGCTGTTAGTATTAAACTAACATTGCAAGGCAAGCACACATTACAGAAACCACATGATTTTCTATTCCAAACAGTAAATAAAAAGGGTGATTGCTATTACAGGTGTTCTGTGCTGTACAGTTATGTTGAAACGTAGCCTCAGTACATGATCTAGAGAAAGCCATTGCAAGTGTCTTGAAGGTCTGTGCAGCATTAAAAGTTTCAGGTGATAGTAAGTTTGACAGCTACTTGGATGTGGCAAAGTATTGTGCAATCTGATATTGACCAGTTGGTAGATGTTAGTCAGATTTCCTGGCCAGAACAAGCCTCTCATGTAGTACTCAGCTGCAATGCTCAGATACATTATTCCCTCAAGGTCTATCATCTGATTGGTGTAGCAACTCCTATGATTGTGACTCCTCCAGTGCCTTTGAAACTCGTATGAGGGAAGAGCAACTGCTATTGACATCAAGGCAGCATTTGACCATGTGGCATCAAGGAACTTCAGCAAAACTGAAGTTAATGAAAATTGTAGTGGGGGTCTCTCTCTGCAGGTTGGAGTCATACCTGGCATGAATGAAAACTGTTGTGGTATTTGAAGCTCAATCATCTCACTCCCATGACTGACTGAAGCAAAACCTAAGGTAGTGTCCTAGACTCAAGCATCTTGACTGCTTCAGCAACAACCTTTCCTCTATAACAAAGGTCAGTGGTGGGGATGTTCACTGGCGCATGCACAATGTCCGGCACCATTCACAACTCCTCAGATATTGAGCTTCCATGTTCATCTGTAGCAAAACCTGGACAACAGCCAGTTTTGGGCTGATAGAGTGGAAAGTAATATGCACGCCACACATGTAGCAGGCAATGATCATCTCCAGAAGAGAATCTAACCTTCTCTTCATGTTCAATGGCATTATAATTGCTGATTGAGGAGTATAATTTACAATAAACTGAACTGGACTAGCCATAAAATGATATGGCTACAAGAGTATGTCAGAAGCCATGCCTTCCTGTTTCAGTCCACCATCTAAAAGTCACAAGTCAGGAACATGGTGGAATGTCCTCCATTTTCCTGGATGAGTGCAATTCCAATTACAGTCAAGAATCTCAATATCATCCAGAACAAAGCATCTTACTTGGTTGCCATTCACTTCATTACTGATGCACAATGACAACAGTGTATACCATCTATAAATGCAAGGCAGCAACTCACCAAGGCTCCTTTAACATCATCTTCCAAACCAACAAGCTCCATAACAGAGGGAAAGGGACATGAGAACACTATTCATGAAAGATCCCCTCCAAGTTATAATCTACTCTGACTGTGACATTATATTGCTGGGAGCCTGGAATTCCCTTCCTAATAACACTGCAATCGTTCAAGGAGACAGCTCACCACAGCCTCCTCCTGGACAGTTTGAAATGAGCAATAAATGCTGGCTTAGCCAGAAATACTCATATTCCATGAATAAATAGAGAAATACTTTCTCTTTTTAGGACACACTCCAACAGAAAATCCTTTGCACTGTACACATCTGGCGATGATGAACAGATGATTCAACATCATGTCCTTTAATGCATCTGGTCAAAAAGTCCCACCGCTCCTACATTTAATTCTGACCCTAAGCGATGCTCCGCAATTCAACCTTTAATTGTAAGCCATCATTTAACTTTCTATTTAAGCAATTAGTGTGTCAGAGCAGCACTAATACAGACATATCAGTTGGCATCTCATGCTTTTACAAAAACTTCTAAAAATGTGAACATATGAGACATAACTGTTGCCAAAAGAAGTCTTTATGTATGACAGTATTCCCGTTAATTTCTTCATTGCTTGAATTTTTAAATTTGTTGTGGAACATATCCTACATTACAACATTACTGTATTATAACAACTTCAAGATACATAGAATTAAACACTGCAATTTAATATTCCAATTGTTGTCACAACAATGGTAAAATATGAACTATCAATTTTCAAATTCCATCATTTGACTTTATTAAACAAGGACTTGCATGGACTGAAATGGATGCAAAAAGGAAAAACATTAACTTACAATGGCCACAACAATCAAGACAGCCACACAGAAAAAAACAGAATCATTTGAAATGAGAGCGGCATTTTATCAGAACACACAAACTTGTCCATCCAGTCAATCATGAAGAAAGACTCATCTTCTATCTTCATTTATACCTATATAATAAAGTTCTCACCTCGTAGATGAAAAACATCACCAGAAGTGATCAAGCCTGGAAACAACAACTCAGGCATTGAAGTACACAAACCAGCTCTTGTTTAAGTTGAATATAATAGAGGCAGTAAGTTGAATTTGTGAATGTAGAACGAGAGGAAACTCTCATTATGCATCTCAAAGACAGAACACTCAGGCACAACAAAAATTGGACAGAAACACCTTGACACTGAGAACTTGAAGATAGATCTGCAATGATTGCTAATGTTTAGAATGCAAGACATCAATTAAACATCCATGGTTTCAGGTGAAAGCACACATCTCAAGGACACCCCAAATATTTCAAACCATATATTTTTTCATCTTCCTTTTATACTGTCTCTTTTTAACCTTGGTACCTGTGCCTAAGAATGAGTGTCTTTGAGTCAAATCCTCCAATCTCTGGGTGAAAACAAAAATTTAAGAAGCATCTGGATAAGCACAAAGTGCCAGGGCGTCTTAGGCGCTGGACTAAGAGCAGATGAATGGGATTATTGTAATTTGGTCTTTATTGGTCAGAATAGACATGGTGGGCCATAGGGCCTGTATCTATGCTTAGGACTGTATGACTCTAAATAGTGCAGATTGCAGCATGAAGTAATTCTGATTAGTTACTTTACAAAAGGTGGCCGTTTACTGGGCCTTTATGCCTGCAAACCAGAAACAGGTGATGCTGCAGTCTAGCCACTTGCAACTGGGCATCCTTTGAAGATAGGAAAAATTATTGTCATTAATAGGGGCTACAAAAGTCTTGGCAGGAGCTTATTCTTATTTGAAGCAAACAAGTCCACCAGTTCAAGATCCTACTGATTAAAACGTAGAGTGCACAGTTTGTGTTAAAGGTTCTTATCAGAAAACAAGCAATTACAAACAAGGAGGTCTCCCAGATTTATACATAACATCAGCATGTTAGATGGTAGGGAGCTAAATAAAAGGGTCAAGTCTTGTTGGTCCATCTGTTACATAGGTGATATTGATCCTTCAAGAGAGGTATCACTGATGAGCATCAGATAGAAAACACAAAGGCACATCAACCAGTGCATGTTTCCTAATCCTTCACCACTGAGAGTTGTATGGAGCAGCCAAGAATTCCACTACCATCTGCTGTCATGGTGAGCCCTTTGAAAATCATCGTACTATAACCAAAGCTCAAGGAACAACAGAACAAGAACTGCCATCACCTTAGATTTACACAGAATTTTTAACAAGGAAAAATATCCCAATGCAATTCACATTTAGACTGTCAGACATGTACAGCAAGCCAAGATAATTTTAGGTGAGATGCCCACGAACTTAGTCAATGTGATGGATTTTAAACAGTTTTTAAAAAATAAGAGAAAAGTGGAAAGGATTGTGGAGAAAATTCAAGAAGATGGTCCTGAATGATTTACAGCTCAGCAGCAAAGGTTTAGGGAAGGTCTGCTTCACAAACACACCGGAGATGATGGAAGGGAGATTTGAGAGGCTGGGGTGCAGTAGGGACATTTATGTGGATGATTGTGGTGACAGAATTAGGACGCACAAATCAATGAAGAATTAAGGCATGATGTAGAAAATAACAAAGTGATTATTTCCTAATTTTAGTCGAACAGTGCACCTTAGTTTTGTGAAATACTTGATTGGCATCAAAATGGAATGGCTCCATCATGTGATGTGGACACAAGGTTGCAAAGCTTGCTTCGATAATGTTACCACCCCTGTAACATCAAGTGAAATAAAAAAAATGTCCCTGACATATACAATAACACAACTGACTCACCACCATACTCGAAAAGTCTTAAGCTTATGCTGTCATCATTTCCATTAAAAACTGCTATCCCTAGACGGAAATGGAAATGATGTGTGAATGTCATACTGCCGTTATTTCTCTTACTGTCCTGGCACTGCAGGACCTCTTCTATAGGCAGGATGTAGTCACATTCTGACCACTTTACAAAGGCATTTAAAACAAACACAATGGAAAATGTTTGATTAGAATCTTCATCTATAATATCTTGAAGTGTAATAACTTGTTTAAAAACAACAACTAGTTTAGAAGCTTTTAAAAAGTGAGTTCGCATTTTTATGCTTCAATAAAAAAAACTTCCTTGAATTGCTTCCAAACACACTGTAATTAATACTTTGCATTATGTTTTTGCTGGTAGAGAATAATTAGTACACAAAGGGTGGTAGAACTCAAACTCGTTAGGGTAGTTTCAGATTCAGATTTTTTTGGAAAATTATTCAAGTCTAACTGGTCTGGACTTGGTTATAGATATTTAAATTAGACTAAAAAATTCAACCTGACATTAGCATGAGAAATATTTGGGATTTTTTTCAATAATAATCATATTGAAATTATTCAGTATCCTCAATCCTAAGAGTGAGGCATTATGCTGACTTATGTAACTAATGTTATTGAACAGCTAAGGAAGAGATCGGACTTAGTGTACTTTCCAGAAAGCTAGGTGCATTATGCTTAACAGCCTCCTCTTACATTGCAGAGTTCTATGATTAGCAACAAAATGCAAACACTTTATAGCATGATCAACTGAAATCTAGTGCCGTTCATAAATGCCCAATGTGTTTGCCAATTTTAAACTAGAAATATGAAGGGATGTAAAGGCTGAATTCTGGTCCAAGACATCTATGTGAGCTACACTGAATGCCTTGTGTTTTATATTTTAGTACAAATATTTGTTACATACATTGATTATGTTTTCCTGCAATTTTGTGACACTAAAGTGCACTCCTTGAATTATTTGCAATTCACTTTATAACCACAGTAAAATATTATCAGTACCTAATCTGTTGCAAATTTACAGTATGATTTGCTTATCACTATGACTTTTTCCCAAATTATCAATCCCTTCTCAGAGAAGAAAGGAAGCTCCTCACCTTCTCCATACCATTCCCTGCTCTCTTCGCCCAAGATGAATTAACAGAAGCTGGCCAATATTGTTTATTAAGTTGATTCAGGGCCAAAAATATTGATAACTCAAACATTTAAAAAAAGGGGCTGGTAATATGTGAAAACTAAGTTACACCATTTAATTGCATCTGGCTCATCACAATTTATTTACATTCATCACTCTAATCCTTTAAATCACTCGGCAAAAAACACCAAATTATCAACTGTCAACTTGCACCAAATACTGGCTTTAATGCAGAAAAGAATCACAAAATGTTTTTTAATTAGTCAAGCGTGATACCAATCCAAAGCAACAGCTATTCTGAGGGGTAACAGGAAGTTGGGTCAGCGGTGGAGCATGCTAAAGAGGTAGAGTAACAATACATATACTTACTAGTTTTTCAAAGCATATGCCAACACTGAAGGTTAGAAATTTAAACTCCCTCCAGACAGTGATTTTTTTGTTCTTGTACTGTGTGTACCAGTATATTTTCAACTTGAAGGGCAGACTTGCCTGAGAAGGGTTCAATTTACTTCAAATATCATTACATTCTGAAAAATAACTTTACGGAATTTATTTACTTCCATTGGGAATATGAACAACCTTATTGATCTATGGATTGACATGTTTTACCACATGCAGCTACAGAACTCCTAATTGGTTCAAGGTTCAGGCAGGCAGTAACTAGTCTGTCAGAACAAAAGGAGGATTGGTGTGTTTTGAATTTGAAAAAAAAATGTGTTTGAGAGAGAGAGACAGGGAGAGGAAGATAGACCTCAGACCCGACCCCACCCCTCCAACCGTAACAAGGACAGAGTGCCCTGGTGCTCACCTTCCACCCTACCAACCTTCGCATAAACCGAATCATCCGCCGACATTTCCGCCACCTCCAAAAAGACCCCACCACCAGGGATATATTTCCCTCCCCACCCCTTTCCGCCTTCCACAAAGACCGTTCCCTCCGTGACTACCTGGTCAGGTCCACACCCCCCCCCACAACCCACTCTCCCATCCTGGCATCTTCCCCTGCCACCGCAGGAATTGCAAAACCTGCACCCACACCTCCTCCCAAGGCCCTAAAGGAGCCTTCCACATCCAAGGTTTTACCTGCACATCCACTAATATCATTTATTGTATCCGTTGCTCCTGATGTGGTCTCCTCTACATTGGGGAAACTGGGCACCTCCTAGCAGAGCGCTTTAGGGAACATCTCCGGGACACCCGCACCAATCAACCACACTGCCCTGTGGCCCAACATTTCAACTCCCCCCTCCCACTCTGCCGAGGACATGGAGGTCCTGGGCCTCCTTCACCGCCGCTCCCTCACCACCAGACACCTGGAGGAAGAACACCTCATCTTCCGCTTCGGAATACTTCAACCCCAGGGCATCAATGTGGACTTCAACAGTTTCCTCATTTCCCCTTCCCCCACCTCACCCTAGTTCCAAACTTCCAGTTCAACTTGTCCTACCTGCCTATCTTCTTTTCCACCTATCCACTCCACCCTTATCCCTGGCCTATCACCTTCATCCCCTCCCCCACTCATCTATTGTACTCTATGCTACTTTCTCCCCACCCCCCACCCTCCTCTCGCTTATCTCTCCACCCTTCAGGCTGTCTGCCTTTATTCCTGATGAAGGGCTTTTGCCCGAAACATCTATTTTACTGCTCCTCAGATGCTGCCTGAACTGCTGCGCTCTTCCAGCACCACTAATCCAGAATCTGGTTTCCAGCATCTGCAGTCATTGTTTTTACCAGAAGCATTTTAATGTTATTACTGGAAAGGCAAATGAGCAACAGCAAAATAATTTGATGATTTTTGTGTGACAATGCTCCCATGAAAAGCCCTAGAAGAGTTTACAATTTCAAAGGGGTAATACCAATTGTTGAGGTGCAAAATCAACTGCCTATTCACTACCATAAATTTTCTTTTGTCTTCTGATGAAAATTAGAAATTACACACAGAAAATGACAATATAAAGAATGGGGCAAATGCAATGGGTTATTATGGCAATATACACTAGAATTGGCCTTTTATCTAAACATGAAGCAAGCAACCAAAAATACTGCAGCCTGAGTAAAGTTGAAACAATGAGTGACAGCATATTTCATCTTATACTAGTTACCAGAATTTCATGTCCATCAAGTGAATGGTCCCTCTCCTAAAAATACTCATGTACAAAGGATGTTGCAACTAAATAGTTAGTTGGAGACATTAATATATTTGGAACATCACTAGTTAGAACATAGAACATAGAACATAGAAGAATACAGCGCAGTACAAGCCCTTTGGCCCCTCGATGTTGCGCCGATCCAAGCCCACCTAACCGACACTAGCCCATTATCCTCCATATGCCTATCCAATGCCCGTTTAAATGCCCATAAAGAGGGAGAGTCCACCACTGCTACTGGCAGGGCATTCCATGAACTCACGACTCGCTGAGTAAAGAATCTACCCCTAACATCTGTCCTATACCTACCAATTTAAAGCTATGCCCCCTCGTAATACTGACTCCATACGTGGAAAAAGGTTCTCATGGTCAACCCTTTCGAAATCCCTAATCATCTTGTACACCTCTATCAAGTCACCCCCAAACCTTCTTTTCTCCAATGAAAACAGCCCCAAGTGCCTCAGCCTTTCCTCATACGATCTTCCTACCATACCAGGCAACATCCTGGTAAACCTCCTCTGCACCCGTTCCAGTGCCTCCACATCCTTCCTATAGTATGGTGACCAAAACTGCACACAATACCCCAGATGCGGCCGCACCAGAGTCTTATACAACTGCAACATGACCTCAGGACTCCGGAACTCAATTCCTCTTCCAA
This sequence comes from Chiloscyllium punctatum, assembly GCF_047496795.1. Lineage (NCBI taxonomy): Eukaryota > Metazoa > Chordata > Chondrichthyes > Orectolobiformes > Hemiscylliidae > Chiloscyllium > Chiloscyllium punctatum. The sequence continues at coordinate 46,249,105 of NC_092775.1, read as the reverse complement.
TAAAAGCCAGTACGCCATATGCCTTCTTCACCGCACTATTTACCTGGGTGGCAACTTTCAGAGATCTGTGTACATGGACACCAAGATCTCTCTGCACATCCACACTACCAGGTATCCAACCATTAGCCCAGTACCCCATCTTTTTGTTACTCTTACCAAAGTGAATCACCTCACACTTAGCTACATTGAACTCCATTTGCCACCTTTCTGCCCAGCTCTGCAGCTTATCTATATCCCGCTGTAACCTGACACATCCTTCCTCACTGTCAACAACTCCACCGACTTTCGTATCATCTGCAAACTTGCTCACCCAACCTTCTAGCCCCTCCTCCAGGTCATTTATAAAAATGACAAACAGCAATGGTCCCAAAACAGATCCTTGCAGAACACCGCTAGTAACTGCATTCCAAGATGAATCTTTACCATCAACTACTACCCTCTGTCTTCTTCCAGCCAGCCAATTCCTAATCCAAACCTCCAACTCACCCTCAATGCCATACCTCCGTATTTTTTGCAGTAGCCTACCATGGGGAACCTTATCAAGCGCCTTACTAAAATCCATATACACCACATCTACTGCTTTCCCCTCATCCACCTCCTTAGTCACCTTCTCAAAGAATTCAATAAGGTTTGTGAGGCATGACCTGCCCTTCACAAAACCATGCTGATTATCCCTGATCACATTATTCCTATCCAGATGTTCATAAATCCTATCCCTTACAATTCTCTCTAAGACTTTGCCCACAACAGAAGTGAGACTCACCGGCCTATAGTTACTAGGGTTATCCCTACTCCCCTTCTTGAACAAGGGAACCACATTTGCTATCCTCGAAGCTAGTTATACTGCATCACTTGCCTGTTGAAACAGGAAGGTTATTTTTACGTCCATGTCATGTGATCTATTGCCATTTCACATTGAACTATCTTTTTTGTCACCTCTCCTCAAGGAGATGGTTTTATTTGCTATATCTAATACAAATTAAGGTGATTGTTTGATCCATAAATAAATTTTGAACTAGCCTCCCCCCGAAACTATTTACATTCCCACCCCATCCCCAAACCGGTCAAGAAACTCATTGTGCTAATAAATATTCCTGAACCTAAAGGGACACCACGTTCATGACAACTTTGTTTTAATGATTAAGAGATGTGTGTCACAGATTGTATTCCTTGCTTGTAAGGTCACAATGATTAATCTTGATGCCATGTATTTTGCCATATTGTCTTTACAAGCAAAGGGAAAGGGTAGCAAAATAGTTTCTATGATGATGATGCCATTGTACATTTAATTGCAATAATAATGCTTTGCCAGCATTACAATTCAATCCGCTCCCAATACACGTTTATCTTGACAGCAAATCAGAGAGAAAAATCTGGACCAATTTAACTGAGCCAACTTCCCAATTTCCATTCCATAACTAGTTTGGATTATTGTTGAACGGTAAGTCCAACAATCGTGTGTATGATAGATGTTTGAAAAAGGTGTTTATTTAGTCCCAGATCCTGGCCTTGCTGCACAACACTGTAAATACTTTAAAATTAAAGCAAAATACAACATTGTGGATGCTGGAAATCCAAAATAAAAATCAGAAATGCTCGAGAAATTCAGTAGATTTTGCAGCATCTGTGGAGGTAGTTCTGAAGAAGAATCTGTTCTGACTCAAAATAGCGCACGGTGGCACAGTGGTTAGCACTGCTGCCTCACAGCGCCAGAGACCTGGGTTCAATTCCTGCCTCAAGCAACTGTGTGTGGAGTTTGCACATTCTCCCAATGTCTGTGTGGGTTTCCTCCGGGTGTTCCAGTTTCCTCCCACAGTCCAAAAATGTGCAGGTTAGGTGAATTGGCTATGCTAAATTGCCCATAGTGTTAGGGGAAGGGGTAAATGTAGGGGAATGGGTCTGGGTGGGTTGCTCTTCGGAGGGTCGGTGTGGAATTGTTGAGCCGAAGGGCCTGTTTCCACACTGTATGTGATCTAATCTAATCCATATTAACCCTTTCCACAGGTGCTTTCGGACCTGCTGGATTTTCCAGCACTCTTTCATTACTGGAAATTCTTTCAGTATTTATTGAATTCCTTTCTTTGGATCTCCTTTCCCTTGACCTTTCAAGCATCCTCAGAGTACACTGCATAAAAAAATGCCTTCGTGTTGACTTTGATTATCTTCCCGATCACAATTTGGAGATGCTGATATTGGGCTGGGCTGTACAAAGTTAAAAATCACACAACAACAGGTTTAATTGGAAGTACTAGCTTTCGGAGCGCTGCTCCTTCATCACAACGCTGCTCCTTCATCACAACCACCTGATTTCCAATTAAACCTGCTGGACTATAACCTGGTGTTGTGTGATTTTTAACTTTGTACTTCCCGATCACCTCAACTTTGCTCTCTGGATGCCGATCCTTCAGCTACCGGAAACTGTTTGTGCCTGATTTTCTATCCATACAGAGCATAATTTTAAAGATCTCTTAGTTGTTCAAACGACCACAGATTGAACATTACTGGTCCCCAGAGGAGAAAAACATTGGTAAATTTTGGGAATCACATAACATCATTCACAATCATGTGTTGCCACTGGGGGAAGATTTCCTCTGGCAGGTCTGGAATTAGACTGCCTCAAGGAGGTGGACACTAATTTACATTTGTAAAAATTTTATTATGGCCATTTGTGCTGCTGTTGGCATTTCCCCAGCAACAAGTTGATTGCTGTGACTGGAGGCGGCCATTGGGTAAATGGAGGCAGCCTCCCAGGGTTGCCTGAGGCACACGTGTGGGTGCGTGTGTGTGAAATGTGCCTAAGGTCTTTCGGAGGTATGCAGGTGTGTGTACATGTATGTCTCAGAAGTGTGCACGTGTGTGAGAAGGATGTGAGTGTGCACGTGTGTGTTTCATACCACTACTGCTCGATATTCAAAGTCATTAGCTAAGACTGACATCACTGAATCCTTGACTTCTGCAGGGGTTGGCTAAGGTCGCAAAGATTAGAACCTTAATTGGACCAGTCTTGAAAATACTGTGTAAAACAACTGATCAACAGCTGGGGTCTCCTATGGTGAATGACTCATCTTTGAACTCATCAATTTCACGAACTACAAGTCTCAAGTAAGTAGCATGATAGAATACTCTTTACTTATTGAGTTAAACACAATTCCAGCATCATCCATACAAGGCAATCCACTTGATCTGCACCATCAACTAATTTAAACATTCACTGTCTCACAATGTGGTTGCAGTGTATACCATTTAGAAAATTCCCTGGAACAATTCACCAAAGCTTCTTTGACAGCACTGTTTGTTCTTCATTTTGTGACTGATACCTCTTAACAGGGCAGAGGTAGAAGGTGCCACCTCCAAGCTCCACTCTACATTCCCCTCAAACCTGACTTGGAAATACATCACAGTTCCTTCATGGCCACTCAGTTCAATTCCAGAACTGCTCTTCATAGCACTGTGGCTGTACTTTTTGCATGTAAGCCTCAGGGGGCTCATGCTGCTTGCTCCCAATCAGCTTTACATGAGAACCCGTGATGGCAACAAATGCTTGATCCTGCCATGATGCCCACAATCTGTGCATTAACAAATAAAATAGCACACACCGAAAAATTACACAAATTGAACTTTCACTGACTAGAAATCTGAAAAAGTGAAGTGTCATAAGGGATTAGGGTTCATAGCTTGGGAACAGATAAGAGCTAAAATTTGGACAACATCATGAGTAACAGAATTCATAGTTCAAAGCTACTCATCGGGCTTTTAGAACATGTTTGAGGAGCAATTGTAAGTATTCATTTTAAATGGGACTTAATGATGTATAAATTACTTCAGTCACAGGGACCTTACTGTGAGCTCACTCTTTAAAAAGCCATTCTGCACTCACATCATCTCCATGAGCTGAAAAGCTGAAAAATATTTCAAGGAATGGTCATCTTATTTAGGAAAGAAATTGAAAAAATAATTGACATTTATATAATGCCTTATTACATCTTCTGAAGTCATTCCAAAGCAGTGCAAATCAAATAAGTGACCGCACTTCAAAATTATTCATGTTGAAAAAAACCGCAACCAATTTATGCGCAGCAAGATTGCACAAACAGCAATGTGATTGAAGTCCAGTCAATCTATTTTTGATGGTAGTAGTCAAGCGAGAATGTTAGGGAGGAATTCTTCTGGCACACCAGCCCCTCTTCTAAAATCTGTAGCATCTACCTCAACAGATAGGTCTTGTACATCATTGCTCATAACCTATCAATGCCTTACCTATGCTGAAAAATGAAAATTGACTTAGTTATAAATGTCTCCATAATAGCAGGTTATATACGGCAAGTGATAATATTGTCAATGAATGCTGGCTTCGCAGTTGCACTGGGCCAGACACTTTGCTAACTACGAATAAACACCTTATTGTGCAGAATGTGTGCCAACAACTGCTTTTGCTGGCTCCGGCATTTCCTGATTTGGTAGCACTTTCAATAATGCACTAACACTGTGCTTATGAATGTTCACACATACGTAAACGTCAATTGATTGTTCTCTACTTTGAAAAGCTAATCCAGAAAGAACGTGCATTTATTTGCCATCTTTCATGATTCCCTGAAGGACTTCACAGCATGTGTTCACCAATCTGCAAACAGAAACAAAGTGATAAAAGACGAGGCCATCATTTCAGTGTTGATTGGGTGGATAAAATATCAGCCATTTCATATGAATATATTTACTTAAAAACACATAACACCTGGGAAGTAAAGATATCAGATTTCTTGGAAATAAATCCAGAAATAACTGCACTGCTGGAAATCCAATGCTGTTTTAAAATCTAAGCTGTATCATATAGTTGGTCTTAAATGACCAAATTCTCCATTGATTGTAATCGGGGTGGTACTATTAAAATTATGGCATCTAGTTGCTTTCAGCACAGGGCAATGGAGGCATAAAGTACCCACCAAATACTGACCAATGTCAATTTTACAAGTTAGCACTACTGGTGGATGCCAATGAGGAGGCTACTAAATCTCAAATTGCTAAATTACAAAGGGGATGAAAGGTTATTAGAGATTTGCAGGAATGTAGAGTTGAGATTAAAATTACATCAGACCACAGTGGCTCAGTGGTTAGCACTGCTGTCTCACAGCACCAGGATCCTAGGTTCGATTCCAGCCTCGGGTGACTGTCTGTGTGGAGTTTGCACATTCTCCCCGTGTCTGTGTGGGTTTCCTCTGGGTACTCTGGTTTCCTCCCACAATCCAAAGATGTGCAGGTCAGGTGAATTGGTCATGCTAAATTGCCTATAGTCTTAGGTGCATTAGTCAGAGGGAAATAGGTCTGGGTGGGTTACTCTTCGGAGGGTCAGTGTGGACTGGTTGGCGAAGGGCCTGTTTCTGCACTGTAGGGAATCTAAATCCTAAAAAAAAATATCTTCCTAAATGGCAGAACTGGCTTGAAGGGCCAAGTGACTTACTCCTCTTTCTTGTTTGTATGTTTTTTTACTGATTGCAGTAAAGATTAATGAGATACTGGGCTGGGATCACTCGTAAAATTATCTGCTACTTCTTTTCATGGAATTCCTAATATCCTCAGTATTTTAAAAGTTCGAAGATTTTTATAGCACTTTGGAGAATGTATTCCATAATTTTGTCCATTTTCCACAAAGAGGTTTCTAAAAATGCTGTAAACATTATGTTATACCCAAATAATATTATCCTGTAGGACATTATTGCAGTTTCCCTAATGTGACTGTGGACTGTTTATTCAAATTCGGTGATAGCGAACAAAACAAACTTGTCATTTCAGTCATTGGATTCACTGGCTGTCGCTAAGCTTCCTTGGCTTATGCCCGAAACATTGATTCTCCTGCTCTTCAGATGCTGCCTACCTACTGTACTTTTCCAGCACCACACACTAGATTTGGCTGAACTTGAGCCTGGATAACAGCTAAAATCAGATGACTTTTAAAAGAACACAATCATCACCACAGATCAGCCTTCTTGAGAATGAACATAAGAAAAGCAACTGGTCCAAATTGAGTTTCCCAACCTTGCAAGGGCAGTCTGATGGGAGTATTCACAGACATCTTTAACCCCTCCTTATTCCAATCGGAGGTTCCCACCTGCTTCAGGAAGATCACTACCATCCCACTACCAAGAAAAATCAGGCAGCATGCCTTAATTACTTCCGCCCTGTGGTTCTAATGTCCATCATCATGAAGTGTTTTGACAGGTTAGTAATTCAAAGTTTGTGAGAAGATTTGTAGCTTGGGTGCTCGTTGTTGTGGTTCCCAGCATGAGCAAAACCAACGTAGTGTACAAAATCCCATGCAAGGACTGCACAAAACACTATATAGGACAAACAGGAAGACAGCTAACGATCCATATCCATGAACGCCAACTAGCCACGAAACGACACAACCAGCTATCCTTAGTAGCCACACACGCAGATGACAAGCAACACGAATTCGACTGGGACAACACTACTATTATAGAAAGCCAAACAGAGAACAAGCAGGGAATTCCTAGAGGCATGGCACTCATCCACAGATTCTATCAACAAACACATCGACCTGGACCCAATATACCGGCCACTGCAGCGGACAGCTGGAACTGACAACCGGAAGCGGCAGAGACAAACCACTATAAATGCCGGAGGAAACATCACAGAAGCGCTTCACAGGAGGCTCCCAAGCACTGAGGATGTCACCTAGACAGGGGACGAAATGTCTGCAACACAAATTCCCAGCTCGGCGAACAGAACCACAACACAGGTTAGTAATGCCACACGTCAACTTCAGCCTCCCAGACTGCCTTGATCCACTATAATTTGCCTACTGTCGCAACAGGTCCATGGCAGACACCATCTCCTTGGTCCTACACTCAACCCTGGAACATCCGGATAACAAGAACACCTACGTCAGGATCCTACTTATTGACTTTAGCTATGCCATCAACACTATAATTCCAACAAAACCCATCTGCAAACTCCGAGACCTAGAACTCTGCTCCCCGAATTTCCTTACCCACAGACTATAATCAGTAAGAATATGTGATAATACCTCCTCCACAATGATCCTCAACACTGGTGCCTCGCAAGGGTCAATACTCAGCCCCTTGCTATATTGTTTATACACTCTCAACTGTGTGGCCAAATTCAGCTTGAGCTTCATTTACAGGTTTGCTGATGACACCACCATATTGGGTCAGATCTTAAATCACGAGGCAGAGAACAGGAGAGATAAAGAGCTTACTGGCATGGTGTAAAAATCTCACCCTCATGTCAACAAAATGAAGGAGCTGGTCTTTAATTTCAGAAGAGGAGTGGAGGACACACCCCTGTCTGCATCAATGGTGCTGAGGTGGAGATGATCGAGAGCTTCAAGTTCCTATAAGTAAATAGCACCAACAACATCTGCGTGTGTGGCTACTAAAGATAGCTGGTTAGTTGGTGTCCTGGTCCGTCCATGTTGACATAATGGTTAAGGAAGCACACCAACACCTACAATTCCTGAGAAGGCTAAAGAAATTTGTCATGTCCACAATGAGTTTTACCTATGTTTATAGTTGCACCATTGAAAGCATCCTATCTGGTCACATCACAGCTTGGTATGGCAACTGCTCTGCCTACGGTGAAATTAGAGTTGTGAACACATCTCCGTTCAACACACAAACCAGCCTTCTTTCCACTGACTGTCTACACTTCCCACTGCCTCAAGAAAGCAGCCAAAATAATCATGGCCTCTCCCATCCCTATTAAACTCTCTCCCACCCTCTTCCATCAGTCAGAAGATACAAAAGTTTGCAAACAAACTTCAAGAATTTTGAATGGACCTCTCATGTACTAAAGTTGATCTTTCACTGCACCTTCTCTGTAACTGTAACATTATATTTTGCATTCTGTTCTATTACTCTGTTGTATTTATGTAAGCATGCAAAACAATACTTTTCACTGTATCTCAGTACATGTGACAATGATAAATCAAATCAAAGAACAAAAAATAGTGTTATTGCTGGCAATACCATTGATTGTCTTTAACAAATTACAAATAAAAAGTTGGCAATTATGGAAAAAAATAACTAAAAGAAATTGAAAAGGTAAGCAAATGTCTTCTCTTTTACTCTACTTTATATCTACAGCATCGAAACAAGCTTTCAGATGTGCTCTAGATTTTCTCAGTGGAATAAAGTTTTTTTTTCTCCTGTCACAGATATGAGGTGATTTGGCATGGTATTGATGGGGGAAGGGCTTGTGGGTGGAAGTAGGCACTAAGTTGGCACAGATGTATGAGGAGCCAGAATGACAGACAGAGGAATATAGAGTGGCATGGCAAGTATGTGGAGGTGAGGTGAAGTGAGGTGGGTTGAGGGCTGGAGGAATGTTTTACATTTTATTCTTTTGTTATAACTTTTGGCCATGATGTTGAAGTGTCAAAGCAGGATTTCCTCAACCCTTCCATGCGGTCTGACTTCCAATCAACCATATTGCGCTCCCCTCCACCACCACCAACCCATCAACTTCTCCAGACTGAAAAGGAAGAGCATGGGCTGCTATTTTTAAAGGTTGGGTTAATGAGTCCGGTGATTTCTCACCTTTCAAAATGACTTTCTAACCTGCAATCATCTTCTGAGAGAGTAGATGTCTGAGTTGATGTTTGTGGTCAACGCTGCCAGTGATTTTACAATAACCAGTGAGTCCTGATCCTTCTGTTCTCAATACATCTGTCCTCCTGAGACCACATCTCTCAGGTTCTTCTAGCATCCAGGCAAACATCCCAAAAACCTTTGGGCTCTCCTTTGATGCCCCTGACTGCAAAGATGAATGATCTTCCACTTGGTCTAAGACTAAGCTACAGGATTTTTGAGACCTAATTTCTCATCCACAAAGTCACTTGTATCTTGGAGTTGCATGCAGGGAACTCATCCTTCACACTACTGAAATCTGAAGGAGACTGCAGCTCCATGGCAGCAAAGAAAATCCATCCCCAATGATATACAGAAGAAAAAGTAAACTGCAATGTAACTTAGTCTTTGTAAGCAATACAAAAATTAAATAAATGCTACAGAATCATACAATACCAGTTATTTAAGCACTTCAGTGTTAAATAATCAGTTGGCATGCTAAGACAGTTGTAACTTTCTTTCAATCTATAATGCTAATGATATCAGTTTACAACTGGTTCAAAGAGCTCTCAGAATCTTTGAAATGTGAATTAAAAATGAAGACAGACAGACTTGGATCTTAGAGGCTTTCACCACCTCAGAACGCCCAAAGCACTTTACAGGCACTGAAGTTAGTGACGTTGTAGGTAAAGTGCGTATCATTTAATGATCTGCCAAAGGCATTCTGCAAATTGTACAAATGGGCATTTGCCCTAGATACATCATTCATGCACTGTAGATATGTACTAAAAGGAATGCATGAACAGATTACATTCATGTCAAAACATTTACTTATCAAAACTCTTTGGTAACTGATGCATGCAAAGGATATCTATTGATAAATAGCAAAAACAAATGGTTTATTGCTGGTCTGAGACTGTTTCAATTCATTTGAAACAATATTCACAATAACAAGTGAAGTAGGAGGTAAATTAAAATATGTATAAAAATGTAAGTGTTCTAGATTCAATTGCATTAATTTTCTTTAGTCAAAAACCAAATGGCTTATTGATGTGTATGTGATATATATTTAATATACTAACCCAGAAAGCCAACTGGGGAGGGTAGAGCTAGAGCAACTTTTACACACTAAATGTTTAGCATTACGTATTAACATTCACCTTCCAACCCAAAGAGTTTTAAGTATGTGAATATTCAGATGTTTCTAAATTAAACTGTTCAGGCACATTATGACACACCTCTGGAGGAGGTGAGAAATGAGATCACATCTGCTTGCCCAGATTGAGGGATGCTACCACTGTGACACAAGGCCCTCTTTGTGACTATTTATAGAAGCCTCAAGTGATGCCCAATTAATATGCACCACCTACAAACAATTAATATACAGAAGCACTTAATAATCTAACTTGGCTCAGCAATGACACACACATTTCATTCATGCCTGAACCTGGTCAAGTCCAGCCGAATCAAGTGCAGACTGGCAGAGTCAAAACTTGAGGAATATTAAGGATTACACCTGTGTACAGGTGTATCGATGAAGGTTACTAGATAAACTTATTCATTTGTTATTCTGACTAGAATCAGCATTCTCCTGGCAAAAAGCCAGACCTTCAGCCATCTAACGTCTACTATGGATTTTTGTTTTTTAATTCAGGGTAACCTCATACTGCTGAACCCTTTTCCTCACAATCTGGCCAGACAAAAGGAAGCGGTGGTCAATGGTAAGGTCACTGGACTGGCAATCAGAACTGCAGGCTACTGTTATGCAGACTAGGGTTCAAATTCCCCTCCCCTCCACCCCATTTGAATTGATTAAATATGGAAATGTTCACCTAATGGCACTCATATAGCCATTGTCAATTTTGTAAAAATCCATCTGGTTCACTAATATGCTTTAGGGAAGGAAATCTACTGTCCTTCCCTAGTCTGGTCTACATGTCTCTCCAGACCCACAGCATTGGAGAAGAGCAATAAATGCTGACCTAGCCAGGACACCCACATCATGTGAATGATTTAAAAATAAACTTAAAGGTGTCATATTCTTTAATGTTGTTTCGGATGTGAAGATGACTGATGACAATCATAGCAGAAAGGAAAGGGATTTTAAACAGCATTTCAATACAATTCAAGAAGCAGAAAACATTTCTAACATTAACTTGAAAAGCAATACAAGAAAAAACATCTGTGAAATCCATTTTGAAATGTAAAGATTAAATCAATTTAACTAGGTGTTTTGACAATTGATGCAACAAGCAAGAAAAAGCCACAAGCTTCTTCTAAAGTAGAATTGTAACAAAATGATAGCATTATCCAATATATTTCAGAACTCAGCAAGCTTTCAAACAGCATCATCCAAGTGTTATTTTTCCCCATGATTGACCCATTTATAGCATGTAGAAGATAAATGGAAGAAGAATTAACTCTTATTCCCACTGTTATATGGATCATCCGCACTCTGTGAATGTAAAATGGGTCCCAATTGATGGAATATTATCTTGAGATAGTATTAATCCACAAAGCCACAAGAAGCTAACATAAATCATAGTTGAATTTCAGTTATTTGATCCTGACTGACTATCTTTAAAAAGATGTTTTCAAGTTCCAGCTGAAGATCTAAATTATGGCCTACTTAAATGTCACACCCAGATAAAAGTACCATGTCTGTTAGCATTGATATGTTCTCTCTTTATAATGGATGGTTGATAAGTTGATAACTAAGGTGTACATTTCGGAGTCAACTTATTGGGAATTAAATATTGTCACATCACAAAGCCCTCTTGCCTGATGTCTTTCAATCTGCATGCTTCTCAGGATATATTCAGGGACAATTTGAGATTGGCAGGCAAAATATAGATTTAGTTCCCAAGACCATTTAGTGACTACTGCAGTACTATTATAGGGCAGTCTTCATATCAACATGAAGATTTAATAAGGTAATCTGGAGTTTCAAGGTGGAATAGTCAGACATAAATCCTATTGAATATGCCAATGAATAACCTCCTTTATACAATCCTGGTTATCATGTGCACAGTTACTTGGAAGGGGAAATCAGGCATATGTTAGAATGTAGCTTGTTACCTGAGAGCACCCAATGATTTTTCAACATTTGCTGAACAATGTCATAGCGTGTGCACAATGCAGATGGCATAAAAATAACAGAACTTCTGGAAGGTGTAATGCAATTCAACCATTAAAAATGCATGCTGTGAATTCCAACGAAACACTGAATTGTACGATGTCAGACTTGTACAGAATTCTTTATGACAGAATTTAGCAAGTACGATAAAGCAAGTCTGTCTGATCAGTGCAGATCCCTCCTGAGGTACTGGGTAGGAGTGGGCTACAAAGTTTCACCTGCCTATAACCTGCCATCCAAAAATGCAGAGTTGATTCCAAAACATTTTCCTGTTTCCTAGTGACCACTAATTAGACTGTAAAAAAAAAATACCCCCTTCATTAAAATAATTTGTTAAGCTTTAACAAAACTAAGAATTGGACTAGACACAAGAAAGAACATAAGAATTATGAATGAGCTTGAAACAGAAAGTGAGTGAGGGCTATATATGCAGTCAGAGTATTTGAGCAATGTCATATTATATCAACTAGCCTTCTGAGAAAGGGCAATCACAGTCAAATTGCCACTCTGGTCTTAATATTGAACTCTACATTTCCAGATGAGAATTTTGACACAATCACCTACAGGAATGTGGAGTTGTACCTGAAATTTGCACAGATCCCCTGTAATGCAGATCAGTCAGAAGAGTCAAACCAACAACTCCCAACTCCTTGGTGAAGCAGGGTGTTATGTTCTGGGATTTAAACGTTCAGTGGCACAGCTGCTGGGAAAGGTCATGTATGTATGGTAAGTGTGTGGTTAGGATGGCAATTGTTCAAGGAGTTAGGGTGCCAGGTGGGTATTGTGCCAGGTAAGTGAGTGAGTGCTTAAGGTAGATTTAAGGTAGCAGCAGTTGTATCAACACCAATTGAGAAGGTAATCCAGTTTATAGTTATCTAATCTTTTCCTACGTAACCCTACAAATTCTGCATCATAAAGTCCCTACAATGTGGAAGCAGGACCCTCTGCCTAAAGAATCCATACCGACCTTCTGAAGAGTAACCCACCCAGACCCATTCCCCTACCCTATTATCCTATGTTTACCCCTGACTTTAATGGTTTCTTTTGGAAGGCTCCTAAGACAGGGGAACTGCTCATCAGAACCTTCAATTTCCCAGTCAATTCCCATTGAGTCAGCGGCATATGGAATTCCACATGTTTTGGACACACATCTCCAATTTGTTCTAATTTAATAACTATCTGGCCATCGAATATCCAGGTCTCTTGTGTCCACTGTACACCTATGATACACTATTGGATGAAAATGAAATAGAGAATAGCAAAGAATGTCATTGAAAGAGACCTTGGAGTGCAGAATCACTGTTCCTTGAAAGTAGAGTTGCATATAGATAGGATAGTGAAGATGACATTTTTTATGCTTTCCTTTATTGGTCAGAGCATTGAGTTTAGGAATTGTGAGGTCAAGTTGCAGCTATACAGGACATTGGTAAGGCCATTTTTGGAATATTGCATGAAATTCTGGTCTCCCTCCTATCGGAAGGATGTTGTGAAATTTGAAAGGGTTCAGAAAAGAGTTACAAGGATGTTGCCAGGGTTGGAGGATTTGAGCTATGGGGAGAGGCTGAACAGGCTAGAGCCGTTTTCCTTGGAGCGGAGGCTGAGGGGTGACCTTATAAAGGTTTATAAAATAGTGAGGGATATGGATAGGATAAATAGACAAAGTCTTTTCCCTGATGTGGGGGAGTCCAGAACTAGAGGGCATAGGTTTAGGGTGAGAGGGGCCTGGGTGGGACAGGACATAATCCCTGTTATAAGAAAAAAAAGAAGGGGAAAATACATAAGAAACCAATTTTGAAGGGTTGCATATTTGGTGGGAGAGGAATGGCTGGGCTTTAAATTTAAAAAGAGACCTAAGGGGCAACTTTTTCATGCAGAGGGTGGTGCATGTATGGGATGAGCTGCCAGAGGAAGTGGTGGAGGCTGGTACAATTACAGCTTTTAACAGGCATCTGGATGGGTCTATAAATAGAAAGGATTTAGATGGACATGGGCTAAGTACTGGCAAATGGGACTATATTAGGTTAAGGTATCTGGTCAGCATGGACGAGTTGGACCAAAGGGTCTGTGTTTCCATGCTGTTCATCTCTATGACTCTATTACCTGGAACTCTAAACTTAGAGCAATCCTTCGAGTGAGCTTACCAGCTTTTAGAAAATTGGTGTTAACATGAGAGTCAGGATAAGTTAAGCACCACAAATACACTCCCCTCTATTTCAAAGCAATGCCATAGGAAATATACTGATAAATGTACTAAAACAAAGCAGTATTTGAGATGCATTTACACGTACAATGCTATGATACCTCATAAATCAAATTACATTGTATTTGTATATTGCTGCAGGCATAATCTTGACATTTGACAATAGATCTGGAGAACAGACTTATGGGACACAGCAGATAGCAATCATTGCAGTATTTTCTTTGCTCCAGAGATTGCTTCAGGTTGGTTGCACTTTTACCTTTGAATGATGCCTCATTTGGCTGACTAGTAATGAATCTAGACGTTATGGTCCAATAGTATGGAAGTTTGGTATTTGGTGTTCTTTTCTGATGATAGATTGATTAGTTCGACCAATTCATGATCACACTCACAGAACAGTGAGTCTTCCTGCTGTCCTGATCAGTATTCCATCTCCAACCAAAATGTCCATTAGATCCAAAAATAATCATTAACTGCATAAGTTTCTCACGTAATGTTTGAGAGACCTGGATGTACACAAGTATATAGTGCATTGCTTTTGAAGTGCAGTCGCTCATGTAGCATTCTAAGCTATCCAAAGTCAGTGAGAAAACATTATATACTTAAAAGCAAGTTTGTCTTTTCATAAATTAACATGGAGACAAAGAATTACAATTCCTTCTAGAATCAATAGTTTGAAGGAAGTTTAATCAACACACCACACTCATGCTCTAAGCTATATAAAAGGAAGAGTGTTCCATTACCTGTTGAAATGCTGGCATGCTCACTTCTTTCTACATTGAATTGTATGATTTCAGAGTCAGATTTACTCCTGATTCATTTCATTCTCCTGTAGTTAGATACAATTATTACTTTATGATTCTTTGTTGATCAAAGAACTCCAGACTTGGACAAACCAGACAACCTTCCAGTGGGAAAAAGTGAAGCCATCATTGTCCCACTCTCAACCTCTTTTTTCAAAAGTTCCGATTTCCCAATACATTGACCTGAACTTGGCATTTTCCAATTTGACCCTTGTGTTTTAACAGACTTAAGCCTCCAACCATAATCTCCATCAAAACTACTGTCTACCTCTGCCTTTTCAGAATGGCTTACTTCGACTCATGCACTGTAAACGTACTCAATCTTCAGTTTAGCTTTAGCTTAAGCTCAGCCCAAATGCTGTTGCCCATTTCTCATCCTGCATCAAGACCCACTCACCTGTGTGATTGTTACGTATTTTGTTAGGAAGGCTAATCTGTCTTTAAAACGCTTACAGATCTTACACGATGTCTCCCAAAAGCCACATGACTGTTCTTGTTGATTCACTACAAACATAAATAGCAGGCAGATGGATTTGTTATTTCAGCAATCACAAAGGGAGAGATTTTGAATTCAGTTCGTGCTTGGATAACACATTGCTTATAACTTTAGAAGGGCACAATCAAATCTTCTCAGAAAGCTTCAGACTGGAAGGTAACAAAAACAACCGACAGACAATTCCAACATAATCAACTTTCCTTTGTTGAACTGTGATTGGGCAATTCTTTCCATCGAGTCTGCTCCATCATTCAATCATGGATCATATGTTTCCCAAATCCATTCCCTTATCTTCTCCTTGTAACACTTGATCCCTTTACCAGCCAAGAACCTCTATCAGTCTTAAGTGCACTCAATGACTTGGCCTCCACAGCTCTCTGCAGCAATGAGTTCCACAGATTCATCAACCTTTGGCTGAAGAAATTCCTCCTCATCTCAGTTCTAAAGAATCATCCCTTTATTCTGAGGCTTTGCCCTCAGGGTCTTGTCTTCCCCACTAGCAGAAACATCATCTGCACATCCACTATCCAGGCCTCAATATTTTCAATTGGATTCCCCCCTCATCCTTCTCAAATCCAGAGTCCTCAATCGCTCCTCACATAGCAAGTGCTTCATCCCCAGGATTATTCCTGTGAACCGCCTCTAGACCCCCTCCAAAGCTAGAATATCCTTCTTCAGATACGGGGCGCATAACTGCTCACAATATTCCAAATGTGGTCTGACCAGAGCCTGATACAGCCTCAGCACTACATCCCTGCTCTTTTTTCCAGCTCTCTTGAAATGAATGCTAACATTGCATTTGCCTTCCTAATTGCCAGCTGAACCTGCATGTTAAGCTTAAGAGAATCGTGATTAATTCCTTTGTGCTTCAGACTGCCATAGCCTTTTCCCACTTAAAAAATAGCCTATGCTCTATTCTTCCTCTCAAAGTGCCTAAGCTCACACTTTTCCACATTGTAGGGAATACTACTTCTTTGCCCACTCTCCTAGCCTGCCTAAGTCCTTCTGCAGCCTCCCTGCTTCCTCAACACTACCTATCCATCCAGCTATCTTTGGGTGTCATCTCCAAACTCAACGTTCCTTCATCCAGATTGTTCATGTATAACATGAATTATTGTGGTCCCAACATGGACCCCTGTGGAACTCCACTAGTCATCAGCTGCCAACCTGGAAAAGTCCCTTTATTCATACCCCAACTTCTACCTGTCAGCCAATCCTCTCTCATGCCAGTACCTTGCCCCGTAACAGCATGGACTCTTCATTTATTAAGCAGCCTCCTGTGCAGCATCTTGTCGAAGGCCTTCTGGAAATCCAAACAGACCGCATGCACTGGCACTCCATTGTCTGACTTGGTCATTACCTCCTTAAAGAATTCTAATTGATCTGTCAGGCATGACCTCCCATTGATGAAGCCATGCTGACTCAGCCCTATTTTAACACACGCTTCATAGTATCTGCAATCTCATCTTTAATAATAGGCTCTTTACAAATCCTACCAATGACTAAAAGGTCAGGTTAACCAGCCTATAGTTTCCGGTCTTCTGCCTCCCTCGTTCCACCAGCCATTTTCCAGTCCTCTGGGATGATCCCGAAAGATCATCACCAATACCTCCACAATCTCCTCAGCTATCTTCTTCAAAACTCTGGGGTATGGTCCATCTGGTCAGAGCGATATATCCACATCACACCTTTCAGCTTCCCCAGCAGCTTCTCCTTGATAACTGCCATTACACTCACCTCTATCCCCTGATTCTCTTGAAGTTTTGGTGTCTTCCACTGAGAAATCTGATGTGAAGTACCTACTCAGTTCCTCCACCATTTTTTGTTCAAAAATTATTACTTTTGCAACTTCATTTTCCAGTGGTCCAATGTCCACTCTTGCCCCTCTTTGACATTTCAGATATCTTAAAAAAAATACTCTAGCAATCTTCTTTTATATTATAAGCTAGCTTGCTCTCATTTTATCTTCTCCCCTCCCTTATCTTTTTAGTTATCCTCTGCTGGTGTTTAAAGGCTTCCCAATCATCTAACTTCCCATTAATCTTCACCATATTGTATGCTTTTTCTTTTGCTGTTATGCTGTCCTTGATTTCTCTTATCAGTCATAGTTGCTTCATCCTCCCCTTAGTATGTTCCTTTATTCTTGGGATGAATTCATGCTGTGCCTCCCAAATTACCCCCAGAAATTCTTATTGCTGCTCCATAGTCTTTCGTGCTAGGCTCTCCTTCCCATCGACTCTGGCCAGCTCCTTCCTCATGTCTTTGTAGTTACCTTTGCTCAATAGTAATACTGTTACATCTGATTCAACCATCTCCCTCTCAAACTGTAGGGTGAATTCTGTCATCTTATTATCACTGCCCACTAGGGGTTCCTTCACCTTAAGTGCCCTAAAACAAGTCTGCCTCATTCCACATCACCAAATCCAGAATTGCCTATCCCCAAGTGAGCTGTATCACAAACTGCTTCAAAATAAAATACCATCTCATAGACATTCCACAAATTCCTTTACACGTGATCCACTACCAACCAAATTTTCCCAGTCCATCTGCATATTGAAGTCCCTCATGATTACTGTGATACTGCCTTTCTGACATGTCTTTTCTATCTTAATTATTTTCTTCCACACATCCTGACTACTGTGAGCAGGCCCGTACACAACTCCCATTAGGGTCTGTTTGCCTTTGCAGTTCCTCAACTCTATCCACAGATTCTACATCTTCTGATCCATATCACTTCTTGCTATCATTTAATTTAAATTCTTATGAACAAGGCAACCCCAACCCCCTGTCTATCTGCTTGTACTTTTGATAGGATGCACATCCTTGGATATTTAGTTCCCACCCCCAATCATCTTGAAGCCATATCTCTGTGATACCCACATCTAACCTGCCAATTTCAATCTGCACTACAAGCTCATTTTCCTTCTCTCGTACATTATGTGCATTTATATACAAGACGCTCAGTCGTGCACTGGTTACCCCCTTCTCATAGATTGTCCCCTCACCTCTGTGCCTGAAGTTAGATTCTTGACTCTTTCCATACTCTCTGCCCTGTTACTTGTTCTAGAAACTTTTATAACTACTGCTGAGCCCACCTCCATCTTTAACTTTTCCCACGCAACTGAACACCCCCACCTTCCCATACCATTCCATTAAGAGCCCTATCCAGAGCTTGAGTTAGGTGATAAGTCAGGACTCTGGTCATTGTGGGCGGCACGGTGGCACAGTGGTTAGCACTGTTGCCTCACAGCGCCAGAGATCCGGGTTCAATTCCCGCCTCAGGCAACTAACTGTGTGGAGTTTGCACGTTCTCCCCGTGTCTGCGTGGGTTTCCTCCGGGTGCTCCGGTTTCCTCCCACAGTCCAAAGATGTGCAGGTCAGGTGAATTGGCCATGCTAAATTGCCCGTAGTGTTAGGTAAGGGGTAAAGGTAGGGGTATGGGTGGGTTGCGCTTCGGCGGGGCGGTGTGGACTTGTTGGGCCGAAGGGCCTGTTTCCACACTGTAAGTAATCTAATCTAATCTAAAAAACTCCTCTCTCATGTTGCAGTTACCTTTACTCAGTTATAATACTTTAACATCTGATTCCACCTTCTTCCTCTCAAACTGCAGGGTGAATTCTATTATATTATGGTCACTGCCCCCGAGGGGGGCTCCTTCACCTTAAGCTCCCTAATCACTTCTGCCTCATTACACATCAGCAGATCCAGAATAGTTTGTTCTCTCGTGCAATTAGGAGCATGATTCAAGTGGACTCCGTCCCATTGAAAGAGTTTCCTCTTCCCCAGTTTTGGTATCAATGTCCCTAGAATTCAAGCCCATTTTTCCCATATCAATCTTTAACTCACATGTTTACCTCATTAACCTTGTTCATCCTGTGTCAATTAGCTCATGGCTCAGTTAGCAATTTAAAGATTACGTTTTTGTACCATTCCAAGTTTCTCTGCAAACCAGAGGAGATATCCTGAACCCAGGCACCAGGCAGGCAGCACAGGACTCTCAATCCTGGCCACAGAACAGTATATATTTCCACCATTATACTATCTCTAATTCAACTACATTTCTCCCTTATCCCCATTCTTGAAAGGCTCCCTGTACCATGGTGCTATGAACAGTTTGCTCATCCTCCCGCCAATCCACACACTCTCATCCACACAGACAGCAAGAATCTCGAACCTGTTAGACAAACTCAAGGATGAGGCTCCTTCAGCACTACCATCCTCGATCATAGTCACACCCTCCTGTTCCGGACCTCCAACCAAATTCAAGGTAGCTCATCTAAGGAAGATGACTGCCTCCTGAAACAGTGTCCAGATGACTCTCCCCCTCCCTGATGAGCAACAGAGCTCGGAGTTCAGACTCCAGCTCATCAACTCTTTGTCAGAGTTCCTCAAGCAACCAACACTTGCTACAGATGTGGTCACTGAGCCACAATGGGGTCCACCAGTGCCCACACCATGCAGTTACAACCCATTGCTTGGCCCAGCATCTCTATTTTAATTATTTAATTCTAAATTTGATTTTTAACATTTCCTTCTGGTCTGTTAGTTTGTAACCTGTAAATAGTTCCCAGATTGAATGTAATTACGGAAGTAATCCATAACAGATAATCAAATTAGTAGCCATCACCAAACAATTAATTTATGACTTACCTGTGATGTCACTCTTGTATTGGGCTTCAACTTATCCTGTTCAAAACATTCACAAACTATGAGCTAAAAAAAATGCAAGCAACAAGCATCACTTCCCCCCCTGCAAGTTCCAAGTTCTCAAACAATATACTCACGGGCTGTGTCTCAGTCAGGTTGTGCTCTCTCCTTCCTGACCATGCAAAGCATCAAAGTTAACACAGCAGTCATCTTAAGGTTTGATCTGTATAAGACAGGCTGTGAGACACCATCTAGTAGAACAACTTCGAGGCACCTTTAGAGAGAAAGTGATCTCATCATGGAACCAAAGGGAGGCTAACCAACCAAAGAGCTGCTGTCCTGAGTGAAGTTACTAAGGGCCACAGCCCAAAATGAAACCAAAAGGAAGCCTTCTCTCTTACCCAGAATCTCTTCTGCTTCGTCTGCCTGTGGGAGAAATCTACATCTGTTCAACTTCAGAAGCCATCATAACTGACCTCCATCTTAAAAGCTTTTACCACTTTTCAACAAGAAAGAAATCCTTGAGCAAACCAGGCCTGCAAGGACAACAGACTGATTTACATTCTATCGTTAGAAGCATATTTCATCGCATTTACTTTTAATTTTTGTATCTGTATGTTGACGAACAACTAACACTTTATTTAGTTTATCATACAACTATTGCTAAAAGTTGCTAACATTCAATCCAATTGAAGGCTAAAGTTTTGCTGTTGGTTACTTTTAAGTTGGAACACACAAAGAAACCAAAAATTTTGAAATTAGCAATACAAACTTCAAGTTCTTGTACTA
Source organism: Chiloscyllium punctatum (assembly GCF_047496795.1). Classification (NCBI taxonomy): domain Eukaryota; kingdom Metazoa; phylum Chordata; class Chondrichthyes; order Orectolobiformes; family Hemiscylliidae; genus Chiloscyllium; species Chiloscyllium punctatum. The sequence goes on along the minus strand of NC_092775.1, from coordinate 46,228,431 downwards.
TTCTGCAGACATACCTGGTCGGGTTTGATATCTCATTCACCAATATTGGCTCCTAGATGCCAAAATTTAAAATTTGAAACTTTTCCTATCCACACCCCTCATGATTTTATAAACCTCTATACGGTCACCCCTCAGCCTCCAACATTCCAGGTAAAACATACCCAGCCTCTTCAGCATCTCCCTATAGCTCAGACCCTCCAACCCTGGCAACACCCTTGTAAATCTTTTCTGAACCCTTTCAGGTTTCACAACATCCTTCCTAAAGTTAATGATTAAAATGGTGTCTTTCTCAGCCTTGAATATACTTAACAATCCAGCCCTCTGCGGTCTTCAACGGTAAAGAATTCCACAGATTCAATTCCTTTAGAGAAAAAATCCCCTGATCTAGGTCCTCGAAATGTAACCTCTTATGCAGATATAGTCTCTTGTCCTAGACTCTCCCACAAGAGGAAAATAATCTTCTCCCGTCAGCCCGTCAAGTCTCCTAAGAATCTTATATTTTTTTAACAAGGTTACCTCTCATTCATCTAAACTCCAACAGGTATAGCCCTAACCTACTCAATCTCTTTTCATAAGACAATCCCTCCAACCCAGCAGTATCACTCGAGTGAGCCTTCTTTGGACTGCCTCCAATGAGAGTATATCTTTCTTTGGGTAACAGGGACAAAACTGTTCACAGTATTTCCAGCTGTGGTCAGACTAGTGCCTTGCACGCTTTTAGCAAGACCTCCCTCTTGATCTCCATATGCCATTCCCTTTGAAATAAAGGCCAACTTTTGATTTGCTTTTCATTTTAACTAAACCTGTAATTAGGGTCTCACTTGGAGGTGTTTGGAATGGCACTGTATGGTCTCTGAATTGCAATTGGCAAAGCAAATTTTAGTCTACTTTACAAATTAACATAACTTTAAAGTAAAATGTTCTGGGAGAAGAGATTCTCTCCAACTTAATCTCAAACAGACAGATTTTGGTTTCCAAGCCAGGAAGCTCAATTTGGGAAATTTCAGACTTGGGTAAAAATGATGTTGGAACATAAGATTTTCACACCAGGTTAGCGAGTGGGGTGATGGCGGCAGATACTCTGTCCAAATCTTGAGCACAGCATAGGTGGCACAGGGACATTGTTCCAGTTATTTAATAAAAGTCTGAGCGCATCCAGAGCCCATTTCTTACCCATCCATCATCACCCATGCCAGCTTATGCCCTCATTCCACCTCCATAGGCAGACACCCAGTATCCATCAGGGGCCAACATCAGGAACCACGTGTGTATGAGAAAAAATAAACTTATAATCATCTTAGGGTGATGGTGGAAGGTTGCTTTTCAGACTGGAGGCCTGTGATCACTGGAGTGCCACAAGGAGTGGTGCTAGCTTCACTACTTTTCATCATTTATATAAATAATTTGGATGTGAGCACAACAGGTATAGTTAGTAAGTTTGCAGATGACACCAAAATTGGAGGTGTAGTGGATAGCGAAGGAGGTTACCTCAGATTACAATGGGATCTTGATCAGATGGGCCAATGGGCTGAGGAGCGGCAGATGGAATTTAATTTAGATAAATGTGAGGTGCTGCATTTTGGGAAAGCAAATCTTAGCAGGTCTTATACACTTAACGGTAAGGTTCTAAGGAATGTTGCTGAACAAAAAGACCTTGGAGTGCAGATTCATAGCTTCTTGAAAGTGGAGTCACAGGTAGATAGGATAGTGAAGGCAGCATTTGGTATGCTTTCCTTTATTGGTCAGAGCATTGAGTATAGGATTTGGGAGGTCATTTTGCAGCTGTACAGGACATTGATTAGGCCACTTTTGGAATACCGCATGCAATTTTAGTCTCCTTCCTATCAGAAGGATGTTGTGAAACAGAGTCATAAAGATCTACAAGGATGTTGCATGGGTTGGAGGATTTGAGGTATGGAGAGAGGCTGAATAGGCTGGGGCTGTTTTCCCTGGAGCGTCGGAGGCGGAGGGGTGACCTTATAGAGGTTTACAAAATAGTGAGGGGCATGGACAGGATAAAAAGACAAAGTCTTTCCCCTGGGCTGGGATAGTCCAGAACTAGAGGGCATAGATTTAGGGTGAGAGGGGAAAGATATAAAAGGGACAACATTTTCACGCAAAGGGTGGTATGTGTATGGAATGAGCTGCCAGAGGAAGTGGTGGAGACTTAGTACAATTGCAACATTTAAAAGGCATCTGTTTGGGTATATGAATAGAAAGGGTTTGGAGGGATATGGCCCAGATACTGGCAAGTGAGACTAGATTAGGTTGGGATATCTGGTCGGCATAGACTAGTTGGACCAAAGGATCTGTTTCTGTGCTGTACCTCTCAATGACTGTATGGTCTTATACAACTCTGACTGCTACACACTTGATAGGAAAGAAAACTGCCAATCATAAATCCATCTAAAGCTTTTAAATCTCAAGAGGTAGTCTCACATAAAAACAAACATCTATTCAGTGTCCACAAAGACATTCAGTCATTCAATAGCATCTTTAAATGATTAAATTGTAAACACAGAACTCCCTGTTGAGATAATTGTACATTTTCAAATTCAGCCAAGCATTCATAATGACAAAATGATAGGCCTTGGGCAAGCATCCCAAACAGCTCTGTTAAGACTGCTCTACCGGATGCTACTTTTTTTCTAATCAACATCTGACAAGTCTCCAGCAGAATGATTTTGCAGCTCTGACAGCTGCAGCCCGTTTCTTTTCCCCATCCACACTTTAAAAGAGCAAGGCATTTTTTTAAAAAAGCTTCAGATTGTAACAGTTATACATGATCCACCTTTCAAAAATGTTTAAGCTTACTTCTTCAAAATGTGTCTCCCACAATGTGGGTTAAGGTCAACACACCAGTCAAAAAGGAGTCTGCTTGAACTCAGCATTGTGGGTACAACTTAAATCGCAGCTACCAATCTCAGATTGCTAACAGTGCAAATCCACTGAAGACTAATCCAATCCAATTCCTTTACCAACTTCTTCCATTAAACTACAATTGTGCTTCTGCAGCAAACCCTTTGAAGCTACATGGCCCTCGTGACATATAGCTCTTAGAATTTACATGTTTGATTGAAATAATTCCAGGTGCGCTGTCTCTTTTCAGTAGACAGAACTGCACAGCTGTGTACTTGTGCATACTCTTATGACATCCATGCAGGTCTACTTTTAAATAAAGCCTTAACATTTTAAATGTAGTAGGATATTATTCAGCACTCAAACTTGAACTTTGTTCATTGAAATTTCTATCATAAAAAAGCTGGTCACACTTGGTATATTTCTGATAAAAGAGTGTACAAACTAATTTTTTTGGAGTGCTTTAAACCAAAATGTGAATGGATGATTAAATTACTTTTAAACCAGGTATTGCTGTAAGCAATGTTACTGTATGATGGTTTAACCTGGTACTTTATGAAGGTTTAACCTGCCTCTCTCAAATTCCTCTTCCCACTAACCCAACAGAAGAGTTAATCCATTTGGTTTAATAGGTTAATGACTCAATTAAAATTCCAGAGGGAGAAATATGATAGGAGAACATTCCTGTAATTTCCAGTCTTATAAATTCCAATTTAAATGAAAAGCTACTTCTCGGTCGTGCAGTTCAAACCTACACAGCATGCAAAAACCAGAGATAACTCATTCGATCTGGCTACCTCCCATAATCCCACTTGAATCTCGAAGGATTTCACAAACTTAAGGTGCAGCTGAATCATGGAGCAGGCTTTAAATCAATACTTTCAGACAGATGTTAAGCCAAAATGTAAATTTCTTCAACATTGGCATTCATCTTTTAGTCAAGGTGTGCCAATTATATTTTACTTTGAAATAAACACAGTTTTCTCTCGGATCAATTTAAATTGCACTTTAGACTGTTTGAGTCAAGCCTTCTTGTCTAGAGAGAAAACTACTGAACATAGAATAGAACCTATACAAAGCAAAGAACTGAACACGAACCTGCTACAGTAGTGGTAGAGAGGGTTGATATTTATGGTTGTGGTGCCAATCAAGTGTGCTGCTTTGTCCTGGATAGTGTTAAGCTTCTTGAGTGTTGTTGGAGCTGCATCCATTCAGGCAAGTGGGGATTATTCCTGTACTTGAAGGATTATGGCTTTTGGCTTCATTGCTATTTGCATTAGGATTGCCACAGATTTCCGATTGTCTAACTTTCCAATTATATGAATCTTTTGCTGTAATACCAAAAAGGTACAGTGCCAACTACAATGCCACAATCAAATTTAAATTCTTTTGGAGTATTAACTGTGTAGCACTGAAATCTGGAATTGGGATCCGACTGAACTGCAGAAAGACATGGTACAAGGAACTATCAACTGGGAATCATAAACCAAGTTGTTTTCAAACCATCTGGAGTAGAATTCCCATCCAATGCCAGGCCGAGTTTAAAACATAATGAGTATTGTCGGTGCGTTAATGTCACTTGGCACATTTCCTTCATCAACTAGTTAAACTGGAGAACAATTCCTCTTGTTTGTAAGCATATTTCTGCAAACAATCTACTGAGCAACAAAAATCAACTTTGTGTCAAGCTGTGTAAACATCGTGCAACATGGCTATAGCTGGCGTAAATACCAGGCTTAGGTTTGTACATGCAATTTAAATGCTTCCTTTGGGAGGGATACAAAGACTCATACAGATTGAGGTGATATTGGCGGAGGGTGTCAAAACTATATTGGGACCAAACACACTCCACATCCCATCTCCCCCTCCAACCACCCTGGGAGAGTTTCCCATTGACAGATCAGAAGCTGGTTTGGCAGCCAACTCCACAGAATAATGAAGCCAATTAAGATAATAAAGGGCCTGTAATAGAGTGGGGACAGGGCACTTTACAATATCATTAGTACATTCCATTCAGACAGAGCAGCTTCTTGTTCAGTGAGCAGGCTGAAAATGTGTTGCTGGAAAAGCGCAGCAGGTCAGGCAGCATCCAAGGAGCAGGAGAATCGACGTTTCGGGCATGAGCCCTTCTTCAGGAAGCCCTTCCAGAAGTAGGGCTCATGCCCGAAACGTCGATTCTCCTGCTCCTTGGATGCTGCCTGACCTGCTGCGCTTTTCCAGCAATACATTTTCAGCTCTGATCTCCAGCATCTGCAGTCCTCACTTTCTCCTCAGTGAGCAGGCTGTCAGCTTAATGGATCAGTCTCCCAGCAGCAGGTAAGGAGCTAAAAGCAGAGATTCCATGCACCAACGATGGAGCTCAGTAGATGAAAAGCTTCAAATGCAGCTAAGACTAATCGCACAGAGAGGTTTCCTTCATGCTTTGATGGTTCTATCAGCTTCAAGTGTTTTCAATTTCTGTTTTCCACACATAGACAAATGACAGCACCTCTACTCCTGTTTTTCAACTGCCACAGCAACATTCAGCTCTCTCACTTTTGTTGCTGAGACTCCAGAGCTGCCAGCCTTCTGGTTACATGATGTGGCATCCTGAGGAGCCCAGATGCCATCACGGAGATGAGGAGTAAAGAGGTGACCTATTAGCAAGCTGCCTCCTGGGAAGATTGGGTGTTGGTCATGACGCTAATAAAAGTGGGCAAGGGAACTCCATGACTGGGGGTTGGTTATTCAGTTGGTTGGGTGGCTGGTTTGCGATGCAGGGTGATGCCGACAATGTGGATTCTATTCCCCATTGGCTGAGGTCACTGCCTTCTCAAACTCTCCCCTTGCTTGAGGCATGGTTAAACCGCCATCAGTTGTCTCCCTATTTTCCTCTGGGACTATGGTAATTTTACCTTCACATATGGATGGACATGGATATCCCAGCAGACAATAGGAGAGCCTATAGATACTTGGATTTCCAAAAGGCATTCGTTAAGGTGCTGATCAATGTTTATTGAGGAAAATCGATACTCATGCTGAAGGGTTAACACATTACAATGGCAGATGGGCTAGCTGGCACATAACAGGGAGAATATGGAAATAGGTCCTTATCTAATTGGCAAGATGCAATGAGTAGAGTCCTGCAGACATCTGTACTGGGGCATCAACCTTACACAATTTGCATTAGTTACTTAGCTGAGGTGGGTGAAGAAACATTAGCTAAACCCCCAGGTGACAAAAAGATAGGTAGGAAAGTGTGTAAGACAACTTAAGCAGGTTACATGCAGAAATCAATATGCTAAGTGAGTGAGCAAAGACCTGGCAGATAGAGTACAATATTGAAAAATGTGAAGGTGATCACTTTGGTAGGAAGAATGAAGATGCAAACTATTCTTGCAAAAGGAATGCCTCTCAGATTAGTCAGATATAGGGTCACTGTCTTAAAAGTAGGGGTCACCCTTTCAAGACAGATTAGCAGAAATTTATTGTCTCAGGCTGTGTGACTTTGGACCACTCTGCCTCAGGAGATGGTGGAGATCTCTAAGTATTTTTAAGCCAGAGTTGCATAGATTTGTGTTAGGTCTGAAAATCAAAGCTGATCAGCTGTAGCTGGGAATGTGGAATTTAAACACATCAGCCATGATTTTATGGAATGGGAGAGCAGGTTTGAACAGCGAAGTGATCTCCACCTGTTCCTACTTCATGTAATTGGCCTTTATTACTGGAATCAGAATCACTATTATACTTAAACAATTGTAGTGATTGGAACCAGGTGGACCTTACTGACAACAAGATCCTTGATTGCCTCAGGTTAACAACCCCAATCAATGAGCCCTGGCTGACAGATATTACAGGGGATTCAGAATTTCCTGACTGCTGTAAATAAAGGGTGACTTGGTGACAGGATACTGAACTCTATGCAGTTATTTCAATGATCATACTATGAAGAACAAAATCAAAAAGATGACTTAGTAAAATCTAGCACCAAGATGATCAGAAAGCTGAACTGTACATTTTTCAGAGTATTTTCAACACTCTGAAATCCAGAAATTACATCCAATTAATGCACTAAATAAGCCTGGCTGAGCTTCTTTTGTTAAAAAAGATCTCATCTACACAGGAATGCCTTTGCTTGGAATGGCATTCATAAATTCTGAATATTTCATTAAGTATCATTAGCTGTCACAATCAAAGTAGCTGACCTTTATTGTAAGGCATAAAGATTTTTTGGAAACTTGGCTACATTGAAATCCATGCATCCATTAAGAGGTAATTCAAAATATCATAAATTAAGCTCAATAGTAAAAAAAAAACCTTTCATTTATAAACTTCTATCCCAGAGTGATAGTTGGGAAGTTTTTTTGCTGGATTGTTTAATCTTGGAGAATGGGCAAAGCACTGCTTGAACAGGCTGACCTTACAAGTTTTAAACTGGTCATTGCTAGTAACGATGCAGCTTCTGAGCTGGAAGTTATTGAACTACATGAAGATGACAGATAGAAGCTAATTCCAAAACTGGGAATGTTTGGGAATACAATGATTTCATAGATTGATCCAACGGTCAGGGTCACTGCCCTTCATCTAACTTCTGCACTGAGTTCCATTTATCCGTGCAATCTCTTTCTCTATTCCTCTGCATGTAAAAGTCAAACCACAGACCTATTCAGACTGACAAGTTTAGACTAGCACAAGAGAACACAATTCAGGTTTCAAGAGAATAGTGAAAAAGTCAATACAATGGTACCTTGTCTTGACTGACCAAGTTGTTGAGTAAAAATAATGATAAATTGGGATTTCAATAAACATTAGTACGTTAAGATTACTAGTAATATTAGGATGTTAATATCACTGGGAAGACAATGGCCTCGTGGTATTAGCACTAGATGATTCATTCAGAGACCCAGATAATTTTCTGGGAGACCAGGATTCAAATCTTGCCAGGCAGACGGTGGAATTTAAACTCAGTAAAAATCTTGAATTAAGCATCTAATGATGACCATGAAACAATTGTTAGGAAAAACCCATCTTGTTCATCAGTTTCTTCTTTAAAGGATATTGTCAGCCCTAGATGTGACTCCAAACTACATGCTGCCCTAGTCAGTGATGCCCACATTCCATGAATTAGTTTTAAAAATCTAACAGAATTTATTATTTTGTTTTACATTTAATGCTTAGCAATTGATGTGATTATTGAAATTCCTGTAAACCAAAAATGGACCATTCTTATGATATTCTAATTCAAAAAGACTTTCAACTGAAAAAAAAAAATCAGCTTTTTAAATACCTTAGCCAATCACTTTGAACAGCTCCCACTTTAATATCAGTTGATACATGGAGTTATTTGTACCCTAGAAGAATCTAATGTATTCCCCTGGCTCAGGTGAATCCCAATTATTTGCCGTTTATAATTTAAGGCTGACATAACAGTTTCAAAAGATGTTTAACACTCCGATGCAACAAAAATGGTCTGCTGAAGCCTCCATGTTAAAAAGACATTTAATTTAATTCTGGTGCGTAGATTTTTAAAGCAATTCTTCTTGAACTACAATATTACAGCATCATGATGATTTCAATACAAAAGGTAGAGAAGAGAGTACTAAGAGAAGACTTACAAGAATGATATTAGTAATGTAGATAAGACATACAAACTGGATCTCGATTCTCTTAAAACACAACCTTCAGATAACCTAATAGTGGTCTTTAAAATGGTAAAAGGTGATTTTTCCATAGAGTGGATTCACAGAAAAATATTTCCTCTTCAGGTGAGGAGCATCTTTAGATATCATCAGAATAAATAATCAAGTAGTCTAGCAGGAAATTTAGAAGAAATATGATTATCCAGAGCAGCATGAAGGTGGAAGTCTCTATCATTGAAGAGTGGTTGAAGCCTATAGTTTTAATCCATCTAAGGGGAAACTACACAAGCATATGTGGGAGAAAGGATAGATGGTTGCTGGATTCAAATAAGGAAAAATTCATAGAATTACACAATTATGATGCAGAAGGTAGCCATTTGGCCAATTGTGCCTGCACCAGCTCTATTATCGAGCCCAGCTCTTCTATCTAGTGCTGATCTCCAGCCTTTTCCCTTTATTTCCAAGTAGCCATTCGATGCCCTCTTGAATGTCTCAGTTGAAACTGCCTCCACCACATTTCCAGGCAGTGCATTACCGACCTAACAAACTGCTGAGAGAAGGAGGTTGGTTTTTAACATCACCCTTGCTTTGTTTGCACATCCCTTTAATTCTCTGCCCTTTCTTTCTTGTTTCTTTTACAAGCAGAAACAGCTTCACCTTGTCTACTCTGTATAGCCCCCGCTCATGATTTTGAAAACCTCTATCAGATCTCCTCTCAGCTTTCTTTCCAGAGAGAACTGTCCCAACTGCTTCAATTTAGCTTCATACTGGAACCATTCTGGAAATCACTTCTGCATTCTCTCCAGTGCATTCACATTACAGAAAGATTAAGTGGAGCATCAATGCCAGCAGAGGGAGGTTCAACTGAATAGTTTGTCTGTGTTATACATCCTACATAATTCTATGTAAAACAACTAACTACCTTAATATTTGTTTCATTATTTGTAGTTCGCAAGACAATAGTTTCACCTTAATTTGCCCTATGTTGCACCATATTTAAAGACTTGCTGACAAAAATTCAGGGCATTCCAGTAAGGAGGAAGGACAAAGATGGCAAGTTACAGAACCCTTAGATAATAAAGGAGGTTATGAATTTAGTCAAAAGGAAAAAAAAAGCATAAACAATGTTTAGGAAGCTAAAATCAGACAGGGCCCATGAGGAATATAAAGAAAGCAGGAAGGAACTCAAGCAGGGAATTCGGAGAGCAGGAAAGGACCATGAAATGGCTTTAACAAATAGGGTTAAAGAGAATCCCAAGGCATTCTATACATACATTAAAAACAAAAAGATAACTAGGGAGAAGGTAGGACCACTTAAGGATAAAGAAGGGAAATTGTGCTTGGAGACAGAGGATGTGGGTGAGATTATTGTAAGTACTTTGCATCAGTATTCACTCAGGAGAAGGAAAGAGACAATAATGAGATTTATGTGGAGCATACTAATATGCTATAGCATCTTGAGATCAAGAAAGAATGGTATGGGGTATCTTGAAGACCATTAAGGTTGATATGTCCCCAGGGCCCAATGGTATGTACCCCAGGTTATCAAGAGAAACAAGAGAGGAGATTTCTCAGGCCTTGACCAAACGCTGTGTCCTCGCTAGCCACCAGAAAGGTCCCAGAGGACTGGTGAGTAGCTCATGTTGTTCCTCTGTTCAAAGTTGTGGGTAATGTAGAAGGTTGTCAAAAGATACAGCAGGATATAGATCAGTTGCAAATATGGGCAGAGAAATGGCAGATGGCGTCTAATCAGTGTAAATGTGAGGTGCTGCACTTTGGGAGATCACATGTTAAGGAAAAGTGTACAGTTAATGGCAGGATTGTGAATAGCTTTGATGCCCCAAGGGATCTTGGGAGTCAAATCCATTGCTCCCTGAAAGTGGCCACGCAAGTAGATAGGGTGGGTAAATAAGGCATATGGCATGCTTGGTCAGTTAATTGAGTACAAGAGTCAGGATATCATGTTGCAGCTGTCTAAGACTTTGGTTAGGCTGTACTTAGAGTACTGCATTTGGTTCTGGTCACCACCTTACAGGATGGATATGGAGGCTTTGGTGAGGGTGCAGAAGAGATTTATCAGGATGCTGCCTGGATTAGACAATATGAACTATAAGAAGAGGTTAGAAAAACTTGGGTTGTTTTTTTCTGGAGGGGCAGAGACTGAGGAAAGGCTTGATAGAAGTCTATAAAATTATGAGCTGCATGGATGAGGGTTGGCATTCAGAATCTTTTTCCCCAGAGTTGAAATATCTAAGATTACAAGATATGCATCTAAGGTGAGAAGGGGAAAGTTCAAAGGAGATGTGAGGGGTAGGTTTTTAAACAGAGACTGGTATGAGTGTGGAACGCACTCCCAGAGATGATGGTGGAAGATACGATAGTGGCGTTTAAGAGACCTTTAGATAAGCACATGAATTTGCAAGGAATGGAGGAGTATGGATCAAGAGTAGGCAGAAGGGATTCATTTAATTTGGTATCATGTTTAGCACAACATTGTGGGCTGAAGGGCCCGTTGCTCTGCTATACAGTTCTATGTTCTATATTGTGATGACTGGCATTAGCACACAGATGAAGGACTATCAGTTACTTCTATTGTCTATACTTTATTAAGCCTCTGCTGATGCAACTCAATAACTCATTTAACTTCCTTTTACTGCAATCATGCAGTGGACTGATGATTTCCTTCTCTCCCTCATGATAACCTATCTCACAGCTTCCTTAACCAGCAATAATTTCCAAATATATATTCCCCTCCTGCTGGGTCTTATGCACATTTTATTCAAATGTCAAGCTGTAGTCTTGATTTTGTCATCTGTAGCATTCTTTGTTAACACAAATCCTTCCATACCTCTACTCAGTTATGACAAACCCTCAATCAACTTCACAGAATTTATTTTTATATTTTAAGTTTCCAGCTGCAATTAGGAAGATTTTTTTTCCCCAGAAACCCTTCAATAGGAGTTTTACCATATGCCATTCTTCTTTACATCCTGTGAATTGTGATTACCCAATCTTTCAGAGAAATGTTGCAGCTATAAAACCTTAATTTGTCTCAGTCTGGCTTAAGCTGCTAGCGCACTCACCTCTTGCTTAAGATGATATTGATTCAAATTTATTTGCAAGGCTTCACCACATCATCCAGATAGACATTTTTGTGGCTGCAAACATCAGAATAGCTTTTTCCAGATGGTATGTTAAAAATTCAAATAAGCAGAGAATTTTATCAGCATTATGGCTAATCACAAAGAAGATTAATTGCTTTGTTCTCTCATTTACTATTTGTAGGACCTATGTTGCAGAAAATTGGTCGCTTACTATTTTTGCCTACAACAGTTACAATACCCGATAAATATTTCAATGGCAGAGGTGTCCAGATGGCATAAGTTCAATTTTTATGTTGTGTCTTAATTTCTTTTCTTGTTTAATGAAACGCTACAGTGCTTTATGAAATTACTTTATGAAATTGTTGCCTGGCCACCTTAATATAATTCCAATGCAGCATTCCCTCCGATAAGTTAATACAATAAACTGGAAGGTGGCCATTTGTCATCAACTGAAACTGTACGCAATACACATATAAATGTATAGATACCAATGATTAGGTCTTCACATCTTCCAGATCAATATCAGTGAAAGCAAAGTCAGATGAATGAATCTTTAATCATAAATGTCACAGCACAGGATGAGACAATTTGACCCAGTCTGTGTATGCTTGTGGTTTTCTCCATGAAAGTCTCCAATCTAATCCTATTTTCCTTCTTGCACCACATGTCTTTTACTGACCTTGCTTAAACTACCATCTAACCTCTTTTCAAAAGATTTCATGGACACCACTTTATCAATTAGTAGCACAGAACTCTCAGTCTATTCACACCGAGTAAAAATTGATTTTGAAACTCATTGCCATTTCCATTTCTTCCATATCTTTCCAATAATGTGGCACTCAAAACTGCACACTGTTCTATCTAGCAAGTCTATCTTGATTCTCTTATTATACAATATACAGCATCACTATACACACTGTTACTAAACTTAGCAAATTTCCTTAGCTTTCCAGTTCGAACCAAATTATCCTTAATAATTACAATTATTCAATCTTTCCAGAGAAATAGTTCATTTTACTATAAAATTCCCTTGATAAATCTTGATTGAAGATCTAAATAACTCAAGTCTTTCTGAAAACGTAATAGCATGAAAGTGGTACAATTATGGTACACACGAGACTGCTTATTGTGCATATTTTCAATGAACGTTGCTGGACTTCAATTATCAGATGGCAAAGGGCAATATAATAGTCAACAGCTGTACAAAATCCTGAACAGCAACTTGGATGTGAAAAAAAGGCAACTGAAATGATCTTTGCATATTATGTGTTTACGAGCAGATCTCCAATATTTTGTTTATAGTCTGAGTACTGTATTTGTTGAAGTGTAACTAACAGTGGGATGGAAATAGAGGTGACATGTACAGGAAGTATAAGCTAGACAGAAAAGCAAGCAAGACAGACTCACATTTATATTTTTCACACAGACTCTTCAAGAAATGCTTTATAGTCAATTTTGTTTTGAAGTGCAGTCACTGTTGTAACATAGAAAAAGCAGCAACTAAACAGCACTCAGCAAAATCTCACAAGAAACAATGTGACAATAACCAGATAATCCATCTGGATGTGATGTTGAGTGAGGGATAATTTATTGGCTCCTCTTTCTTTGCGATAGTGCTGTGGACTCTATTGCATCCCATTGTGCAGGTGGATGGGCCTTAGTTTAACATCTTCTCTGAAAGATTACACTTTGACGCGCCCTCAGTACTGAACTGGGATATCCCCATTGATGATATTACAGTTATCAGCTCTTGCATCGCATTTCTACTATTCAAACCTCTGCTAAGCTGTGGCTTGAGCCTTAATTATTTCTAAGCACTGTGCCAGTACTGTTAAAACAGCCAACACACAAATCAGTCTTTTGATTTATCAGAAGGTTAACATGCACCTCAATTGCTGAATGGGAAGTGAAAGAGTTCAAACATGGTCATTCCCAGGTCTTATTATCCTACCACAGGCAAGCTTTCTTTCCCAGAATAGTTTTACTGGATCTTCATACAAGTGCAGGCCCGACTGTTGAACTGTGTTTACGTCATGTTTATTAACAGACTGTACCTGTTGGTAAGGCTGCAGAGCAATATGCTCTGTACTGAACAGGTTCAAACCTAAGAGTACCAACAGATGACTACGGAGGATGCAGTTAAACCACAGCTGGTCTCAGAGGCTAATCCACATCTTCAAACTCGAGACTTCCATAAATGTTCCTGACAATAATATACTTCCTTCCAATATGGGAGACAACATTGTCAATTTCTCTCATGTTCGAGAGAATGTGCTTCTCTTCTATTCCTCTAGATATCCACCCAACCTCATTTTACTCACGTCCCACAGTCTTCCTCTCTGTGCTAAGTTCTTTTTTCAGACTATCAATTATTTTTCATAATCACTTCTACCCATAGTCCAAAATGTTCACTTCTCTGTTTACATGTTTTTCTGTTTGTGCCCCTTCTTAAAATCACCCCACTCTTCCAATCTGTTACCCTCCCAGCGATCCGACTTTTCCCTCAAGGCATTTCACAATATAAAATAAATATGGATTTTGCTACAATTCAATGTCAAAAGCAAATTTGCACTTTAAAACCCCTTTGGTTACGCCATCACAAAACAAGTGGAGAGGTGCAATTTATCTTTTAATAGTAAATGTAAGATTTCCTGTTGTCTTTTGCAATTAATGTAAAATGAAATTGTACTTGAATGAAGTGGCTACATATCTCAGTGATATTCACTGCGAGAATTGTATTGGCATGTCACAAGTGACAAAGCAAAGCTGACATTCTATATTGACGGAGGGATTTTAACTTGGGCACCCAAAAGTTTAGATTAAATTAGATTAGATTCCCTACAGTCTAGAAACATGCCATTTGGCCCAACAAGTCCACACTGACCATCCAAAGAGTAACCCACCCAGATCAATTCCCCCTACCCTATATTTACCCCTGACTAATGCACCTAACACTACGGGCAACTTAGCATGCCCAATTCACCTGAATTGCACATCTTTGGATTTGGGAGGAAACTGGTAAACCTGGAGGAAACCCGCGCAGACACGGGACAATGTGCAAACAGTCACCAGAGGTGGGAATCGAACCTAGTCCCCGGCGCTGTGAGGCAACAGTGCTAACCACCGAAAAGTGCCCTGATTGAATCTAGTGATGTGGTTAATTCGTGAATTTTTCCTGGTCAGACAATAATGAGTGTGAACATTGCACTGGTGAAACTCAGTGCTTATTCCAATAAAAGAAATAGAAAACAGAAAATGCTCAGCAGATCAGGAGCAGCTCAACATTTCAAGAGAACCATTCATGCTGACTGAGTTGCTGACTTTTAAAAAAAAAATCAGTCCATTTTCACTTCAGATTTCCAGCTTCCTAAATACTTTGCATTTGTTTTAATAGTTTATTGTGGTATTCTACAAGTTATAAATTATGCATCCAAAATGCTGATACATCATTTTTTACAAATATTTCTGTTTAAGCTACACAGATGCTAGTAAACTTCCTACCCGGTTTCCCAAGCAATGTAGCGTCAATGAGGAAACAATGATTCGAAGGATCAGGAACACAAACAGATATCTTATTACTGTGACACTCCAACCTGCTGTGCCACTATAGCATGTTCTAAATAAATTATTATGCATCTCTGCATGTGATTCTCTAATTCCAATGTCTAAAAGGTCATATTTGAACTATTGCAAGCAAATCTTACAGATTGGTGAGTTTACACTGGCACCATGGGCCTAATGCCCCTCTTGTTTTTTCATAAACTCCGCAATTGATATTGACAAACCATGATCATTTATAACATCTGTATCTTGAATCTGTTTTGCTTGATTTATTTGAAAACTTTTGCACAGCAACGAAATAAATCGTAGCATGTAGATCAAGTGCTTGGTTTGAGTGAAATCAGTCAGGCTGCTTTCATACCTGTCGTACGTAGAAACTCAGTGACAATTTCAACATTATGTTTATCAGATTGCAACCCATTTTTCTGAAGCATTGAATGCATTACCAGCAGCATTTCATCCCACACACAGCAAGCTAACCTTCCAACATTTCAGCTTTATTCCTCTGCTGATAGCTTGGGGCTAAATAGCAACAGAGATTCCATTCCTGTCTTCTGCTTCCAATAAACACTTGGTTAAATGTAATTTACAACAGTAGCACCTACATGCAGAGTGATACATGAGATTTATCTGCTTTATTTCTATAGTTTGAAAGAAGAAAAATAACAGTTTGGTTTGCTACTAAAAGTAAGAGGTTCCTTAAACCAAATTCTTACTAACCATTATGGTCTTCAGGAGTTTCTTGAAAAAAACGACTGCGTATAAATACAAGGCGAGAATTACTATTGCGGTCTTGTGTTGCAATGGAGGGCATCTCTGCCTCTAAGTTAGAAGATCTGGATGGGAGTAAGATTGTGATGTTGAGGGTCATCCAAAGAATTACTGTTTGTGATGTTAGTAAACAAACAGCTGATATGTTTGTATAACATTCATTTGTCTGATATTCTAATAAAGGAGTTATTCACTTTAAATGGGTTAACACCGAAATAGCAGAAAGAAGACAGTTACCAAAATGCTTTGTGTTTTTATTATCAAATCCTAACAAACATAACTTCTGCAGTATCTTTAATTGCTGAATGAAAGAACTTTCTAGCCCAATGATTATTGCAACCGGTATTTTAGCAGCCTGTAGTGGTGGTCTTCTTTGGCAGTGGCATTCTGCATTGGACAAAGTGGTACTCTCTTTCCCCAAGCCCAGGAGCTGTGAATTGTTTAATTTAATTTTGTTTTTGTCTATGACTTCAGTTATTAATATAGGTGCCATGGTATGGCAACAAACACTTTCATAGAATTTTTTTGTGAAAATTACAAGTAATCATAAATTTCCATTCTATTCAGACATGGCAAGGAAAATATTAGTAGTACATCAAGTTTACCACAGATGTAGAAAATGGCATAGAGTTTGCTCAGAAAGATAACAGAGCATTAAATGTGTGTGGGTTTATTTTGGTGCGTAAAAACTCCAATTCACACTCCTTTGAAAAAAATAGGATCTCACTCCACAAATTAAAGAATTGCTGAATTAAATTTCAAAAGTTAGCACTGCTATTTTATGGCATATGGATCGTTTGTCATTGGTGAATCAAATTCCTGACATCCACTCTTGAAAGTACAGAAATAAAATGCTTTAAACAGCAGAGTTTCAATACTACATGTAGCAAATTGCTGCAAGATTTTTTTAAAAATCTAGATGTTTTGTATTTTTCCATTGTCTCTTCTCAATCTAATCTTTCTAAAGCTAACTTGACTCAAAATCATTGTATTTTTAAATCTGTCATTTGCTCTTGCATTCTTATGTATAAATTTAATTAATCCCATTGGTCAACTAAGACCTCAGGGTGCCCTTTGACTTCAAAGTTAACAATTTGTACCTCAAACTATTTACCAAACAAAAGCAATTGATGCTGAAGGGCGACAGAAAAAGAAATCTCCAATGAAATGAAAATCCAACATGGCATACGTGTCTCATTCCAGAAAATTCTAAGCTGACATTGTTGTTACAGCTATGATTTAAAAAAACACATTGCTAATCTGTAGTTGTCAACAGAAAAAAAAACTAAAGTTAATTCAGAACACCTAGGTCCAGTAATCCAACTGCTGTTTCAAGCCAAAAAATTGACTATTGTTTATTTTTGAGCAAAAATAGAGAATGTGTGTATGAGTCATGATCTCTATGGAGATTGATAATTTCTCTCAAAGGAATTCCTATGATACCAACAGAAAGAAAACTGCTGGACAACATTTCATTTGAAGCTTTTACTGTAATAAACCAACAAAAATCAACAAAATTCAAACATTAACAGGTAATGGCTTTTTCAATTCAATGGTAAATTTCAATTTGAACAGTGTTATGGCCTAGTGAGGAGGGTGGTCACCACTCCCCTAATCTCAGCCCAGTCAGTTGCAACAGCTTATTTTAAATTCATTTCAGCTTAGCACGCTGCTGTCACACTTCAATTTCACTTAATTACAAAGATCAAAATTAACAACTGCCAATTCCAAAGTTTTCTCAAGTGACAGAATGGACGTTTTTACACTTACTGTCCCACCCAAAGAACAACATGACAACAAACACACAAATTCAAGTGATGAACTTACCAAGCATGGAGAGGGAGGTCTAGTACAGACAGGAAGGTACAGGCAAATATTATGTCAGATCTTAAGTGTCCTTTGGTTTGAGAGAATGAAAAGACTTGAATTCTATAGTTTACCATTGTCCTTTTTTTCTCAGCAGTGCAAAATTGACACTTTAAGGGTGGTGATTATGGATGGGCAATAAATGCAGATCCAGCCAGCAAACTCAAACCACATGAATGAATTCAAACAAAATCTTGAGTTCTCAGTGAATGCAATATTTTGCACATTGCTGAGAGAGAGAGAAATAAATATATATATATGAGAGAGAGAGAGAGAGAGAGAGAGAGAGAGAAAGAAGGGAGGGGGAGGGGGAGGGGGAAGGGGATTCTGGTATACGCATCATTGTTTCTTTTCAATTTGGATAGCTATAGGTATCATTTTATCTCTCAATATGTGTAGTTATACAAGAACGAGTTATCCATGGGATACAAATTTCTTGACATCTCATCAAGTTTCAATAGCCCTTGATTAGAATGGTATGACCAAACCAAATTGGTTTTATATAGTCCATGTGGGATGCCAAGGCCTGACAGCTGATCACAGCAGCCATTTTTAAACCTATTTTTAGCCCATAAAGATCACAGCTATTAAAATCAAGTGATGAAAATGGAATATTCATTGTTAATTTTCACAACAATCATAATAATATTCGAGAGAATGACACACCTCATGTAGTTGGAAACACTCACACTACTTCCCACACAAATGTGAAGCTACAGGCAATCTCAGTCTTTCTAATTTTTTCTCCATTCTGTAGAGTTTATCATTTCACATCCAATCATTCTGGTACTCAAGTTGTATTCATCAGCTGCTGTACTTTATGCAAAGTCCACAGACATAGCATGTTTCCTTCCCTAGTTTGGCATGGGCAATGGCAGGAATGGTGGTAAAATATACCACGACTGGAAAAAGAAATCTGTCTCGACATTGAGAAAATATGTTCTGTTTTTACTCATAAGTTTTAAATGGGGAATGGAACCTCACTACTGAAAGGCAACTATCTTATTATTATGAAATTGCATCCCATTACTAACCCAGCTGACCTTACTTACACAACACTTCCAATTCCCCTCTCCTTTTCAGAGAAACTAGATGATGCAAATTATGAATCTACAAGTCAGACCAGCAATGTGATGGCTGTAGCCTTGCTGAATACTTGTCCCAGCCTTCTCACAATTGCTGCTTCACTACAATGTTCCTGCCTGCTCCTTGGCCATCACCTTCCTCAATGCTTCAACCATACAAATCTGTACTGGCAAAGCACCAGTCTTACTATATCATCATGCCTGCTCACAGGTCAATTCACAAACCTTCTGCACTCTATTTGGAGCTTGGGGATACCTACGCTTTGGCGCTCAACAACACAACACCGGCAGAATCTCATGGCTCTTAGCTAACTTGCTTAGTACTCACCCACATTGTACTTATTGGAGGCTGTCAACCTCTATGGCCTGTTTTTTTAAAAATCATGAAGAAAGTCAGGCAGCTTGTTATGGTTGGGAGCATTTTGCAGTTGATGTGGTGAACATTCAGTATAGGGCACTTGCCTTCAGCAACAACATCTGCAGCAAGCGCCAGCAGCTGGTGTGGCAAACATGTGCTTCAAGCAAATAGCCTGGTCTGAATATCAAAAGGAGACCAGTCCTTATTAGGACCACTGAAAACCGGAGTCAGTCGGGGATGACACCTCAGTCAGTTAAAAAGCTCCTCCAATTCCAGTCCAGGGAGTTGGCTATGGTCAGACAGGAGCTTCAGCCAAGAAATTTCCAGAAATTTGTATTCTTGCAGTCAATCCTGAAGGTCAAGTGCAACCAGTCCAGGGTTTACAGGTCTATCAGTCAAGGTGCTGAGGACACATCTGACTGGGAGTGGGACAATTGTTCTGACAATAAAGCAAGGGATTGAGTGGGTGGAAGTGGATGAAAGTGATATTAGGCATACTGCAGGAGCAGGAGAGTGGAATGGTGCCCTCAGTGAGCGAGTAGGAAGTGTAGAGTGCAAAAATAGATTTAGCAGCTTGGAAGGATGAGGTGGGTGAGAGTTGTACAATGGACATGATGCATACAGTTGTGTGTGTTTTCATCCATGAGCCCTGATGAGGTGTGTGTAGTGGCAGAGTTAGAGTAAGATAGCAGAGAAAAGAGGTCCTTCCAGAGCACAGAAGAGCATAGACTTTGCTACTGCACTGTTCCTCTTAATCATGCAGCAACACTGACTCAGGTAATGTCTGGGTCCAGGCTGACAGTGTTTGGTGGCATGGCCTCATTTGGCAGTCTTCAGAGAAGAATTGCCCTCCTCTTCACCATCCCATCTACCAGCTCCTCCCAGCTCCCAATTTGTGGAGTAGGCTTTGCTTTTGGGAGCGTGCCTATAGAGATAATGAAGGTCTACCACAGTGCAAGGGGCAACTCCTGAGTTGCAGCATCTGATGTGGTGAGCACATGGGCCCATCTACCTCTCTGGTCAAACGTGCATCTTTGATGCCATCTTGTGCAGATGTGTGACCAGGGAGGTAGACAAACCCATCTGCCCACCAATTATTTCCAACTGCCACCAAGACATTAACTGGGTCCAACTGTCTACACCCCTCTCCCACTCCAACCTCTCACCCTCACAATGCACAGCCCTCCACTCCCTCTGCTCCAATCCCAACCTCACCGTCAAACCAGCAAATAAAGGGTGTGCAGTGGTAGTTTGGCGCACTGACCTCTACACAGATGCCAACTCGAAGACACCTCCTCCTACCACAACCTCGACCATGACCCCACACCCCATCACCAAACCATAATCTCCCAGACCATACAGAACCTCATCACCTCAGGAGATCTCCCAACCACAGCTTCTAACCTCGTAATCCAGGAAACCCATACTGCCCGATTCTACCTCCTTCCCAAAATCCACAAGCCTGACCACCCCGGCCGACTCATTGTCTCAGCATGCTCCTGCCCGACTGAACTCATCTCTACCTACCTCGACACTGTCCTATCCCCCCTAGTCCAGGAACTCCCCACATATGTTCGAGACACCATCCACGCCCTCCTCCTCCCCCAAGACTTCAGTTTCCCTGGCCCCTAACGCCTCATCTTCACCATGGATATCCAATCCCTCTACACCTCCATCTGCCAGGACCAGGGCCTTCAAGCCCTCAGTTTCTTCCTCTCCCAACGTACCCTTCCACTGACACACTCATTCGTTTGGCTGAACTGGTCCTCACCCTTAATGATTTCTCCTTCAAATCCCCCCACTTCCTCCAGATCAAAGGGGTAGCCATGGGCACCTGTATGGGCCCCAGCCATGCCTGTCTCTTTGTCGGCAATGTAGAACAGTCCATCTTCTGCAGTTACACCGGCATTACTTCCCACCTTGTCTTCCGCTACATTGATGACTGCATTGGCGCCACCTCGTGCTCCCGCGAGGAGGTTGAGCAATTCATCAACTTCACCAACACATTCCACCCTGACCTTAAATTTACCTGGACCATCTCTGACACCTCCCTCCCTTCCTGGACTTCTCCATCTCCATTAATTCTGGCTGACTTGACACTGACAGTTTTTCCAAAACCACCAACTCCCACAGCTGCCTGGATTACACCTCTTCACACCCTATCTCCTGAAAAAATGCCATCCCATATTTCCAATTCCTCCGCCTCCGCCATATCTGCTCCCAGGAGGACCAGTTCCACCACAGAACACACCAGATGGCCTTCTTCTTTAGAGGCCGCAATTTCCCTTCCCACATGGTTAAAGATGCCCTCCAACGCATCTCGTCCACATCCCGCACCTCCGCCCTTAAACCCCACCCCTCCAACCGTAACAAGAACAGAACCCCCCTGGTCCTCATCCTCTACTCTACCAACCTTCGCATAAACCGTATCATCCAACATTTCCACGACTCCAAACTGACCCCACCACAGAGATATATTTCCCTCCCAACCTCTTCACGCTTCCCGCAAAGACCGTTCCCTCCGTGACTACCTGGTCAGGTCCATGTCCTCCAACAACCCACCCTCCCGTCCTGGCACCTTTCCCTGCCACCGCAGGAATTGCAAAACCTGCGCCCACACCTCCTCCCTCACCTCCATTAAGGCCTAAATGGAGCCTTCCACATCCAAAGTTTTACCTGTACATCCACCAATATCATTTATTGTATCTGTTGCTCCTGATGC